>NC_066312.1:28719848-29022878 GCF_905404315.1 Leptidea sinapis | reverse complement strand
CTCTTTGGTATCGAGCAGATACAATAAAATTCGTCACGAATGTCTGTGTGTAAAATCTGCCGGACTCTCTGGTATCGAGCAGATATAATAGAATCAGTCACGAATGTTTATGTGTAAAACCTGCCGGACTCTCTGGTATCGAGCAGATATAATAGAATCAGTCACGAATGTCTATGTGTAAAATCTGGCGAACTCTCTGGTATCGACCAGATATAATTTATAATATTATTTACCAAAATTAAGTGTTGTATGTTTCAGCATTAGAATATATTATGATAAAATTATAAATTAAAACATATAACTAATTTTATCTACTATATTAGTGTTACGTACATGTTATAAATGGCTCTGTTTGTCAAAACCGAGTTCGAGTGTCACAGACTCGCGCTTACGTAAATTATTATTTGTATAAAAACTTAGTTTTATTCCATACCGTCAGGTCGCTGCACTGTTTTTCAAGGAAAGTTGACGAAATCACGTTTTATCGTGTTTTAATAGCGTTTAACGAATTTACATCCTAACTACTAATTGCACATTTTGTGTTACAGGAATGGGCCTTTCGACCCTTTTACATAAAGTTACTCACAAATATAAATAACTACTTAACAATTATTTTATATATAATATACCACTATGCTTTTCATTTACACCGCAATTACGAATCATTCATGTATTATATGGCATCTTTCTAATAATAATTAATAACCTTATAAAAACAATCTTTTAATAAGTAATTCCTTTGTGAATAATCTATGTTTATCAACGAACGCAACTGTCAACTAATTAACCCCGTTTGTTTACCAACTTTCTAACAACTAGCGACTTAAATTATCAACGCGTCATTGATGTCAATATAATGGCCTCTTATCGCGTCAAATATGTGCCGATAATGTCACGCTCAGTATGTGCGACAAGCAAGTAGTCAGCGCGCGGTTTAATACGCTGTGTTCAATAATATAATATACACGGATATTGTTTGAATTGTGTTTGCTGTAGAACTGATAGCCCGGTGCGTGATCAATTTTGATATGTCGGTGTGCGCGTTAGCTAGTGGCAATTAACTCTAGTTTTTACGTATTAATTCACATTTTACATTTGCTTTCTTCGACTTACTCGTGTAAGACATTGAGTATATGACGTTTGAGTATTTTTATTGCATCACTTTACATATTATATTGTAATTGAAATGATTTGTGATACGATGAAGCTGTAAGTTTTGATTTAAAGTAGTGAAAATGAGTTTCTTGCCGCTCATTAAAGCTCAACCTATTCAGTAGATGTGGTAAATGATAAAAGGAAAGAAAACTTTTGAAATTCATAAGTGTCATTTCCTTGACCTATTGTATGAATAAAGTGATTTTGATTTAATTTTTCATTCAATATTCAATATGTAGCTAATGCTAAGCGAAGCTGACTTTTTACGACTTGTCAATCAAAATAGGTTACAGTAACAATAGATTCGCTTACCTTTTCTACATCTCGGTTATAGATTTGCTCTTTATAACACGCTTTGTTCATCTTTACATTAGTTAGTGTAATTCTATAGTTTGAATTGTCTTTGTTATATGTTTGCGTAGTGAAACAGTTGCAAAGTTTAACTATTGCTATTTTAAGATTGGCGTAATGGTCATACATTATTATCTATTTAAATTTTAATTTGGTTGTCTTGTATGATGTACAACCAGAAACCATTAGAAACTTTATATTATAGCATTTTGAATTACCTATAATTAGTTGACTATTTACCTGTGTTTCCATCCTTTCGGAACTCACTTTTAAAAATGGCGCCATTTTGTGCCGTGAAGCAGTAATTATTGTTGCGGTTTTACATTGTATTATTATTGTAATTTTGTTTTGTGACAACTATTTAGTCCAAATAATAGATACTTGTGTAACCAACCACCACATTGCGGGAGAACAATTCCAAAAATTATTGGGAGTTTTTTCCTCACATCTAGCAACATTACACACAAACATATACGTGTCGCTATAATAGCACCGCCCACTCACATAAATAAGTCGCGACCTCGAGTTGTTTGTTTTGATTGCTTCATCTGAGTATATTTATTAATCTGTGCAAGTATCTCCGATAGCAAGATTCTAGTGGGCGAGTTTTCAATAATAGGCTTAACACATGGTCGAATTTGGTCCGCCGAGCCATCGGACGCGGTCCCGTACCGGACCATATTTGGTGGACCAAATCCGACCATGTGCTTAGGCTATAACCGTGAATACAGACGTAAATATTTAACATGTCGTTGATGTGGATGTGTTCACGTTCCAGTCATTATACGAGTCGATAAAGACGGAGCCATTCAAGATCCCGGAGGACGACGGGAATGATCTCATGCACACCTTCTTCAATCCGGACAAGGAGGGGTGGCTGTGGAAGCAGGGCGGCAGGTATATTATGCACTCAATTTCTTACTGTATAAACAAGTATAATTTAGAAAAAAGGTAATTAAAAAAAAAATAGTTGTAATTATAAATTTTAAATTATAATTCCAAACAGACACACACACACACATACATACGCGCGCGCGAATTACAAATGTTAATATGTTGTCAGATTTGTTTTAATTGTGCGATATTTGTTTTTAATCATTTTTGTTTATATATATATTGTTTATTTCAGCCTAGCGAAACTTTCTACGAAAAAAACGATTCCCTCGTGCGTGTATGAAATGTGCAGTTCTTATAATCTTGTAAAAAACGGAGATAGCCGAAATCCACTACGTTAGTGCACCACTAACTTAGCCGGATTATACTTCGTCGCTAATGGCCATACTGTAATTCACTGCACGTTTCATACTAAACTAAATTTTAATTTTTACTTGGCAGTACTGCATGCTTTTTATTTATTTAGTATCCGCGGAAGTTGCGAAACATTCCCAATACAAGTCCTCATCCTTGTCCTTTAATTGTGCGATTATTGTAAATTTTGTTTTTAATATTATTTGTTTATTTCTATATTTTTTATGTAGTATCCTCTAAGGAAGTTGCGAAACATTCCCAATACAAGTCATTATCTTTGTCTTTTAATTGTGCGATTTTTGTAAATTTTGTTTCTAATCTATTTTTTTTATTTATTATCTACTATATTTTCGGTGACTGAATGAAACAATAATATATTCCATTTAAAAAAAAGTTAGCAGCTCTATTTAGAGCCCATTCAGTGTTGAATTTTCTTGTCGTCTCTATTCTAATCATGAATTGTAACTTTTAACCAGTCTGTTATTAGAATATCATCTGAATTCAAATTAATTCAACCTTTTAAGAATTTGTTCTGTGCATATGCTCGAAGTTACACTATTACTATATAATCAGCTGGCTACTAGCTAATTAATTTTAGGTGTTACTTTCCAAGCTACTTTCATTGAATTTAATTCTCTTGTTTTAATTATGAGAATGATATGAAGAGGAGTCAACTCCGATTTTGTCACTCGCCCAGGCATTATCAGCTGTTAGTGATATAAGACGCCTTGCAGCTTCTTTAAATCAAAGCAAAGACGCACTGCAAAAGTTAAATTATTATGTTGAAAATATCTTAATTGCTAATGCATCAAAACATTTCTGTCCAAGCAAAATAAGTAATCACTTTAAACAACGTAATTAAAAGTACACTATGTATTTAATTAAATATTTAAATGTATAATTTAATACCTACACGATATCAGAACATAAATATTATGTAGTACGTTTTATTTCCCTATCCCATGTAAAACACTTTCTCGCTAAAGACGAGTTGTGTGTTGGGTCTCTGTGAAATCGAATTAAGTGGGTTTTACAGTTTGTACCTACTATTTAATAACCTGGCTGTGAGTGATTCGAAAAAAAATGTCAAGAATAAAAATTAATAAGTATTGTAAAATTTCAGATACAAGTCATGGAAGAGGAGGTGGTTCATATTGAACGACAACTGTCTCTATTACTTCGAGTACACCACAGACAAGGAGCCCAGAGGAATCATTCCATTAGAAAATATATCTGTGAGTATATTACATTATAATATCATTTACATTATAATATTACTGGCACCGGTGATCCCTTAGCATATTAGGTCCAAAACGTTTTTCCTTATATTTCATAAATATTGATTTAAGGCAGATTCAAAATATAATAGCTATTAGATACTAATAACTAGTGCATAATTAAAAACATACAACCATAGCCTTTCTACAAGAAATATATTTAATAAATTAGGAAAAGAAAACAACTGACACGAAAATTTACTGTATTAGGCGTTATTTAGCGGAAATATATAATTAATCAAATATTCGTTAATGAGACTGAGACTGTCAGTCTCGTTTCAGAATTGGGCGAGTCAACATCTCCTGAAGATGAATCAGTGAAGTACAAAACTTATTATTAATGCTAAATAAAAACATAATATTTGAATAATTGAAGACATAAAAATAAATACTCAAAAGTCTAATAAGAGTATTATTTTAAACTCATTATAAATAATTTAACTTTTACTAGAGCAATAAAAATATTTGAAAGTTACAGTATAATATGTAGTAATATGACTACTCCTTCAAACAATGTCTTATAAACATCAAACAATGAGTACAACCAACTCTCGTAAGTATTCACATTTGCAAACATATATGATTGTTATATAAACAACTACACGTCTAATGTATATATTACATTTTATAGGTATTACAGTTACTTACCTAATTTATTAGTAGGATTTTTTGTAAGAGGCATGTTTTGATCGAATTAATATTAAGTATATATGATTTCTTATCGTTAATATTAACAATTTTTCTGGAATATTAATACTAGTCTGAGTTATTTAATTTCACAAATATCACGCTTCGTCGTATCCCCTCGATTCGAGTTCACTCCTCTAACTGCCACAGCCTGTATCAGCATACTTGGCGTCGATTTATAGAGCGACGTTCAGTTCCGTGGTCTATGGAAGAGAAGGCCAAACTGGCCTCTAAAAGGTTGGTGTTTTCAGTAAGGCGAGACAGTGCTTGACTATAAGCTACCGCCTGCAAATATAATTATGATAATAAATTTCTTTATTGGGGCAACAGAGGACCATATTTTGTTAGTAACAGGCTTAAAAAAGTATGTTAGTATATTACAATTCCTAGAATTTGCTTAATATAATATAATTTATTCTTAATACATAATTAAAACATAGGATAGCGTTCATAACAATCTGAGACAGCGTGTTTTTATCGGACAAGAACTTGAACGAATCGTTGCAGTATTGGCGAATCCAGTTTTCCCGCTATCATATTCAGGATACTGTTTGAGCTCGAATGCAGTCTTGCCAGGACGGATGACGTCCTTTTCCTTATGATGGCATAGAAATTATCCGTTCGTGCTTCAGCAAACATGCCTGATGCCGAACAAAACCGCGGCAAGCCCAGCAGCATCCTGAAACTGTTCTTATGCTGCATCCTTAGCGTGTCGAGTGTCTTTTGAGTATAGTTGGTCCACAGCCCCCCCCGTTGGTTGATAATGTATAAGTCGCAAATTCGGCCTCACATGGAGTACTGTTCTCACCTCTGGGCGTGTGCTAGTACCAGGCTCTTCCATTTGACCGCATACAACGAAGCGCGGCTCGAATCATGTCCGATCGGCTAGATTCTTTGAAGTTGCCTAGAGATGTGGGTTTTCTCTGCATCTTCTACCGCATATATCACGGGGAGTGCTCAGAGGAGCTGTTAGGGTTGATTTTAGCGGCCGAATTCCACCACCGGATATTACGTCAAAATGCAAAAGTTAGTTAAGTTATAGTTTTTTAGTTTTAGGTTCATCGTTCTAGAAGTTATTTTTTTTTATTTCTGTATAAATAAATGCTTTATATATACAGAAATAATAGATATTAATAAATGAATATAAAATGCAGAATACCATCCACATCACGTTAACGTCTAGCATTCCACGATCGCGAGTGTTGCAAGAAATTTCTTGCCTTGCACGGACACTTTGTGGAATCAATTACCTCAATTAATTAAAGGCTGGCAACGCATTTCTTCATACCTGTCGTTGCGGATGTCCATGGGCGGTTGCCTCACCACTTTTGTAAACAGCTCTGTTTGTATATCTGGCTTCCCACCTAAACCGCTGACACAACTCTACATGGAGGTCTTGTAATCTAACGGACATGCTAGGTCAGCACTCTCAGAATAAGAACGATTTTAATTCATTGTTAATTTTAATACAGTCAGTCTTGTATAAAATCTACACGAACTCACTAATCAAATTATCTAAATTATTTTACTTTCGCGCGCTCCCATAAGGTTAATTTATGACGGTTCCTTTACGCCGATAAGTTCACAGCTGTCACAGTCTACCTTTAAAATATGACCTTAGGCTCTAGGTCAAATTAGCTGTAGAAAATTATGGAGCTAGCTCTAATAGACAGATATTTAACACAGTTATGTCTAAAATAGAAATAGCTATACATTGTTATGAGCAACTAGTAACATCTCGGTTATTAAAATAGGGATGTTATAAGTATGTAGGAATGTTGTAAGTATGTCGGGATGTGAAGATGAACAAGTAGATCGAAATTAGCTTGAACATATATTTCCTACGTCACTGTTATCATTTTATTAGACACTGACAGTCCACCTATTGCCACACCATCAATTTTGTGCAAATATAAACCTCTGTTTTTATGATTTACAAAAATATATCGGCATAGTGGGTCATGAATCAATTCAGTCGATAGTACATGGTTAAAAATAAAAACTACGGTCAAAAAAACCGGCTTTAAAAAACTGAAAAGTATCAAATAACTAAAAATTTAATATATTACACCTCTTATGAAAACCTTTACCTTTAATATTAATAAAATACTATTATTTATATGTGCTACCTATTGCTAGGTTTTAAGTCGGTGCCAAGCTCTAAACAAAATAAATTTAAGCTGTCTTACTGCAATAATTAAGGTTGTCGGGCCACCCGTGTCTGTCCGCTTGGGTTTTTTTATTTCTAGACGAAGCTATCCCGCTCAAAGTCACGCGTGGCGAGTGTAAGTACCTACTATTACTTTTGGCTTGGCAAGGGCTTCACAGCTATCAATATGCAACACATACAAATAATAGTAATTCATAAATATTAAAGGTAACGGTTTTCATAAGAGGTGTAATTAATTAATATTTTAGTTATTTGATACTTTTCAGTTTTTGAAGTCGGTTTTTTTTAACGTAGTTTTTATTTATTTTTTACTTTTTAGTGTCAATTAATATTAATATATAATCAACCTGAATAAAAACTGCAAAAAAAGCCGCACAGAAATAGATTTATATCATCCACGTAGAATTAAAATAATACATAAATAATGTTCATAAAATGAAAACTACTGGGCAAAACTATGTAAATTTTTTATGGAACCTAATGGCATCTATTTCGCATCGCACTAAAGAAGAATTACGTAAATCGAATCATTAATCTCAGAGTAATCGTTGTACATACATAAAAAAATACCGATCGAATTGAGAACCTCCTCCTGTTTGAAGTCGGTCAAAAAACCACGTGACTATACTTGTATTATATCCAAAAAAAATATTAGTTAAAGGAAAAGTTTTACTTATTGGAGTGTTGTTTTGGGTCAGGTGCGACCAGCGAGCGATAGACAGCGGCCGCACTGCCTCGAGCTGTATGCGAGTGGAGGCGCTGACCTCATCAAGGCATGCAAGACTGACTCCGAGGGGAAGGTGGTGGAAGGGAAACACACCGTTTACAGGTACCTATCATACTTAACCTTCAATCTTTGTATGTATAAAACTCTCCTGTCCCGGTTTTTGTTACCAAACTCCTCCGAAATGGCTGAACCGATTTGTATGATGAAATTTTGTGTGCACATCTGTTAGGTCTGAGAATCAGCCAACATCTATATTTCACACCCCAAAAGATAAATGTAAAAAATTTTATTTTAAAAATTAAAAATGTATCCAACTTCAAATTTTCGCCCATCTTCGATCTACAACTATTGTTGTATCGCTTTTTTTTATGTTATTCTGTTCATCCGCTAGGGTTGCAAGATGGCAATCGAATATAAAAATTCTAGTATGATATAGGCAGGCCTGAGAATATATTATGAGAATATATCAACTAGTAATTGAATATAATTAAAGTAAACTCTTCAAAAATTTTTATTAGAGAAGTTGAATGCATTCGGGGCCTGGAGTAGAGAGCGGGAGCATCTCCGCACGCCTCGCCTTACGCGCCTGCAGTGTAGTGATGTGCCGTATTCGTCGCTTACTGTGTTATCGCTTTAATACTAGTCTCGATCCCGTTTAATTTTAATAACGACTGATAAATGAACTGAAAAAAACGAGTTTTTATTTATCGCCAAACACAAGAAATGACGAAAAATCTTTTTGAGACATGTGTGTTGAAGAAAAGCAAAACAGTAATTTTTGATTTAATGATAAGGTTAAAATGATGAAAAAAAGTGTGTGTGTACTTATTTATGCACGCAAGAAGTTTATACTTCTTTGGCCTAAGGAAGCAAAAATCACTAAATTGATTTATTCCTCGTGCTATTCTACGTTTTTAAAAATATCAATTTTGTTAAAATCTTGCAAAGATGGCTTTGACAATTAATTATTAAATAATGAATACGGCTGCATGGGCTTGAACCCTTTGCCTGTCCTAATAATGGACGAAAAAACAAAAAAAAACAATTTTCTAAAAATCTTGCAAAGATGGCTTTGACAGTAAATTATTAAATAATGTATCCTAATAAAGGACGAGGAAACCGAAAAAAAAAATAACGCAAACATCAGAAAATTTTAGGAACCAACTTCAACCTGTTACTTTTGTGTTACAGTGATGCGCGCGCGATCTCAAAATTTCACTCACATCATTTTTTCATAACGCGCCTAAAGAAGTATAACTTCAAAAATTAATTAAATTTCTTCATCATTTTAACCCAGTGTAAAATGGCAAACTTGAAGCATTGTTTAAATTTATCGACACAATAATTTTAACATTATTAATTCAAATCATGAATATGGTAATCAATTATTATAATTAGATCAAGTTATCTGTAGGTTTGTTTACGCACGAGATAGTCCGTCTGAACGGTATCATTTGCCGTGAGACCAATATGATATAAAAAAAAATATATAATATAATAATGTATGTCCCATGCTGATGTTTTAATTGAAAGTTATAGTAAAAGTAATAATGATTAACAGAATGTCAGCGGCGACAGCGGAAGAGCGAGATGAATGGATCGAGTGTCTCCGTCGCTCAATTAGCCACAACCCGTTCTACGACATGTTGGCACAGAGGAAGAAGAAAGCGCAGCACAGCGTGCACTCGGGCTCGCACTAACGTCCCCTTACGACCCAGAGGTGGCTGGAACTATAGTAAGGCCAACGAGACAAGATAAAGAATGTAAACATGGATTCATAACATTTTTATTTGAAGAAATTATATACAAGTTATTGATTATCTGTTCTGATCCGTGTCGTCTGTATCAGACAAAGATGATTCGTCAGAAGAGTCTGAATCAGCCGTATTTATAACAATATTTCTCGTTACAAGTTACATTGTAATCAGTCACGATCCGTTTATTTATTTACATTCTTTATCTTCTCTCGTCGGCCTTAGTATAACTAATAACTCTGGGTAGTCGAATATTTCGTTGTATTGGGGTTGAATTGCCGTATGTAAATGTACGTTAAGTTGCGAGGAATTAGGAAGTTATCAACCATTGCAGTTCTGGCATTACTACTTTTGTTGGTTGTAAGAACAACGTCGAAAGATATAGAAAACAGAATAGTATTTACTTCGATTAAAGCGAGTGTAACACATCTGAATAAAACGCTTTTTTAAGGATTAAAACGCGTGTAATTGTTACTATGTTTTTACATTAGATTTTGCGTAAACGTTACATTTTTATCATTATTTTAGCTAACCCGACGTTTAGTGACCTTTTCAGAGCACGCAGAAACGCGTTTTAATTCTTTTACAAGTGTTTTATTTAGACGGTTAGAAGTCTTATACATTGTTCTTATTGGAGTAGTATAGCCGCATCACAGAATTATCGTTATGAATGAATGTATATACATTTCCATTAGTTTGAATTTTGTTTTATATATAGAACAAATAAACTAAGATTTGTGAACGATTCAATATCACACAGTTAGCTTAGCGGTAACATTTGCGGTTTGAAACCCGTGTTGACCAAAACGTTTGTGTGCTAGGGAAATAACTTTACACGTCGCAATGTGAAGGCTTAGAAACTGAAACAAAAAAACCTTAACCGTTTAAAGTTTAAATATATAAAAAAAATCATCCGGTATTGTTGTGCCTTTAACCGAAATATTATGTTTTTGATTATATAAGTTCGAAGTTTTTGTTCTACAAACCGGTTCAGAACGGTTTATTAAATCGCCGATTCATTTGTTATATATTACATTACCTAATATTTGTGTAACGCACGACACCTTTGGACTCTTGCGGTAATAAACAGTTAAGCGGTACTAATCCGTACAAAACAATAGGTAAATTCCTGATAATAACCGTTACATTGACAACCGATTCTTAGCCTTGCGTTGTATCAAATGGTTAGTATTGATAGTGACAATAATATATAATAATAGTATATTCTACCTCAAACGGATATATATTCTTCCTAAACGGATCAACGACCTTTGTATACAGGCCTAATGTTAAACTTAATGAAAGCAAAAGTAATGCCAGTTTTAATAAACGTAAATTTTTCAGTCGGAAGGAGTGGTTTTAAATAAATTATTTGATTGTTTTAATAAATAATGTAATATTATATACCAATCGTATTCGTGTCTGTATTATAATGATTAATGTAATATAATTTAAATGTTTTATTTTTAAATGGTTGAAGTTTTAGAACAATGCAAATATACAATTATTGATAGATATTAGTTTATATGGTTACTCTTATAGTTATTGTAGCTATGTAGAAGTATTAAGATTATAATAATATATCGTAGTAGTAAAGTATGATCAGCTGTTTTAAGAACATACGGTAAATGTGCCACAGGAAAGTCAGAAGTGTTATTTTTGATGGCAGTTATAAAATTTTTAGGAATAAAGAATTAAATGATAATAGATAATAAAATAGTACCAAATTGTCAAATGAACCCTTGATATTTTTTTTTATAATTTTATAACCCATTCAAATTTAGAAGGTCTCTGAATCAGTACATAATGCCACTTAATTGTTACAAAATTTAAATAGTGAATACCGAACTAGTTAAAATAATTGAACCAAAAATAAAACAGGCAAAAACTGAACTCAAATGTACAGACAGCCTTTAGTGTTTCTATCTAAAACTCGGATGTATATTGTCATACAGTTGTACAGGAAAGATACTGGCCCCGTGAAAGTTGTGTATCTTTTTAGAAATTGGTCAACTTTGTGTCAATATTGCTAAGTGCAGTCTATGATTTAACACAAATCCATATTTAAACAATGTGTAAAATGATTAAATTTTATGTTGTTTTATAAAACAGCTGATGATACAATACTTCAGAATACAGAACAAACCAAAGGGAGTGTTGAAATAACAACCCCCGCGCCTAACAACGCTCAATACATTAACGCTTTTAGGGTTTATTTAATAAATTCAATATTCTAATAAAATTAATAAAAAATGTGCTACTTACAGATGAAATGTAATCTCATTTAATTTTTTTGCATGTCTGGTAGCATTTTTTGCAAGTAAGACCGACACACAACCACAATACAAGAAATAGAACAGAGTAGCGTAACTCAGCGGTGGTCTCCTTGTGTCTCAGCGGCGTACGGTAAGCCACTCGATAGTTTTGTCTTTCGAAGATTGCTTAGCGATCGTGTAAATCGTGTGTGTGTGTGCGTGCGTCGATTCAGGCGCTCTCGTATGAAGTTGAAAAGAATTATGACACAATTTCGTTGGTAATTATTTAAAAACTGATAATTGCAACTACTTGTAAACAGTACGCGTTCTGGTGTAGTTAATACCGCCTCACTTTTGAACAATTTTTAACGGTTTTGTGGTTTATTCTGTATTCTGAGATTACTACTCGCACTAGCGGCGCGCTATGGTGGCCATTTTGACAGATTGCAACTATGACGTTGACATATTGTGGCATTTTACTGTCTTATGTAAAAAATGTGTAAAATCTAACCTATATAAAAAAAATTAAGAGTATATTGAAAAATATTGAAATAATCTTAATTGGTTTTTAGTTAACTCAACTAAAACTCATTTTAATGTCTGAAAAATGTTATTTGATGTGGTCCTTCAAACGTAATGAATACTTTCTTGAATTACTTATTACTTATGTTAAAATGTCATCCAAAGCGTGTTGCTAGTTGTCATACACATACAATTAATAGTATTAATTAATGTGATAGAAAGTGTACTGCGAATACAAACGTGTTCTGTATATTTTGAACGGTATTCGGTATGTTATTGTCCATGTAATCGAAGCAAGACTGAGCTGTCATTGACGGAGGAAGCTTGTGCGGCGGTGGTCACTTTTAATTCAGGTGATCACCTTTGCCTGTTTGTTACGTAAATGCTTTTGGTTGATAGTAACATTGCAACGAGAAAAAGGCTCGAACAGAAATACAGTTGAAAATTTTGAAATTATTATTAATTTTGAAAACATTTTTTAATAATAAAATTTAATAATAATCAAATTATGTCTGTGTTTAATTAAAATAAAATGGAACTGCATCAGTAAAAAAAATCCACTTAAAGCAAAAAAAAATGATTTTTTAACGAGACTGTATCATCATAAAAGCAATAAGTATTTAATATGAAACATAAACACCAAACTAAATGTTTTAAAAGTAAATTAAGTATTTTAATATCTCAATGGAAGGCCTTAGTGTATTTATAAGGTAGGGTAATATATAATAACTGTCAAATATTTTTCAAATGCCTGTGTTCTAGAAGACTACACGTCAATAAAGAGGTTATAAAACAGCTACTCTCTTTAAATGACTTTCAATTACTGCTTTTTGTGATTTGAATTCGTCTTTCGTTTAATATTTTGTATGTTTCCACCTTAAAGAAAATGAGGTTTACAGTTAACTTCTATTTTGAGCAATGCACGCACACTAACAAAAAGTGACATACAAATCGTGAGTGTTAGATGTAGCTTGCCACGCACACTAAATTAATAAACCTGGACTGTTATCATCGATTGTATATAGTATATATTATCTAAGTTTCTACATTTTTTTTACTTTTATAATTTTTTCCTTGAACTGTTTCTTTTTGCACGTCATTTTAACTATTGAATCACAATTTGCCTAGAATTTAATGAGTTTTAATTTTTACTGTACATATATATAGTCTCTACAACCGCTAAAATATTCCTTCTTTTCTTAAATTTTCCTGCATACAAAAAGTGGAAAAGATGAATATTAAAAAAATATCTTTAGTATAAATATAATTGAATATTTTTATGCATCTAATAACCCAAAGGCAACTCATAAAAAGTGAACGCTTTCCGTAAACACATTAGGAACATAGGTTATATATAAACGTCATCAGCCAATAGCGATAGCTCTAACGATATGTCGTGATCATTACCAGACCAATGAGCATTCAGTACGCCGCGCCCGCTTACAACAGATGTTTGGTTGAATTGTTTGCATTGGGAATATGTAGGTATTACAAATCTACTAGGTTATTGGGCCGATGATAATATGCAATTATTTTTGGTTTTACCTATATTATTGATGATTCACTTCGTATGTGAGTCAGCTTACGTAACTCGGCATGTTGCAGTCAAGACTTAGATATTTTATACGTCTAGATAAATTATCTTGCTGTTAGACAGCCGAATAAAACAGGCCAGGTTTATAACTTCAGTGTGCGTGACGAGCTACGTCTTACACTCTTGATTTGTATGTAACTTTATGCTTATGTGCGTGCATTGCTCAAAATAGAGGTTTACTGTCGGCCTCAATTGTTTTCGACCTTTTCACAGCTGTCACAGTCTATCTTGATCAATATAAAACCTTCTAGAACACTGCAATGTCATTGCAATAACAGTTATAATGTCTCGTTAACCTTCTGTGAATGTGTGTGTAAATATTGTTAATTGAATACGATCGTGCACTGTTTTAAAATGCAGTTTATATTTTGAATAGGATATTTTATTTTTATTTAATTGATTGCCTTTTGACTTTAGTCACCAAGGGGCTTAGATCACAGACCAGCGGTTTGTTCTGTCTATGGTGAAATTTCGCAATGATAATAATAATAATTTAACAATTTGAAATGAAACATAATTAAAATATATAACTTTTTGAATTGCGTGTAATTACTGTATATTTCTTATTCGTTTTTTGTATTCTTTTTTCATCTCTCTGTTTTAATAAGTGCAAAAAAAATATCTCACAGTTTTTTTTTATAAAAATAAGTGACAGGACGGGCAGGACGTTCAGTTGATAGTAATTAATACGCCCCGCCGTGCCGTGGCACTACAACTACGCTCGCGACCTTGAGACTTAAAAGTCTCATTTGCCCAGTTATTTGACTAACTTCGGCTAGTTGTACCAATGTCGTGTTAAAAACTCAATGCCCATTGTTACGTAGTAAACAACGGCATAAACTAAGTATTTTTTTTCTTTTCAAAATTTCTTTCATATATATATGTATTACATAGCTTCACTATATAAAAGAGAGTAATACTTATCGGCCCCTAGCACATCAACATATTAATATTAATAGCAGCGAGTCACTGACATTAGTAATTTATATAAACTTATAGTTTTTACGTAACGGTTTCATGTAATTTAATCATTTTAGAAATAGGAAATATCTCGTTAAGTTGCGAAATGGAAAACCCTTTTTTTATTTCCTATTTTATACCAAACTGCGTAAATTTCACTAACAACGTGGATTATAAATGTCTCGTAACAGTACACGATTTCATAATGTTATAAGAATGCAAATGTAATGAAATGGTATTTAATGAATGGTTTCTAAGGATCTGTCTAGGATAGTTTAATGTAAGGGATCGCTCATTAATTACGTGAGGCATTTTTGAGAATTTTTTGACCCTTCCTTGGTGAGATTTTCCTCAACTCCCAAAATATCATGCGAGATTCTTCAAAATTTATGTTTTGGCTGTAAACGTGTTGGATTTTTGAGAAAAAAAAAAACAAAAACAACTTGTTCTACTTCTTTTATTGAAGATTAGTAAAGTTTTGTATTAAATCGCAATCATAAAATGAAATAATGAATATTTAACAAAAATTAAGCACAGATTTATTCTAATTCAGTCCAGTTTTCTGTTAGAAACATAATTACGTGATATTTGCCAAGACCCCTCCTACCCCCTAAGTGAGATTCGGAAAGATTTAGATTGTTCCCTCCCCCCCTAGAAGACCTTACGTAAATAATGGACGTCCCCTAAAGCTGTGTATATTCGCAAAGTAGTACCTATCTAAATTATCCTTGTTAAAATGAATGGAACAGGATACAAGCATAATATGATGTAAATAATTTTGTAAGAGAAAAAATACATTACTATCTTTATTTATTGTCGTGTTTTTCTTGTGTTTTTCCTTGTGGTGATAATTATTGGATTTTATGATCAATAGAAAATCATGTGTTGTTGCTGGTTTATTAAAACAGTAATTATTTTGCAAGGTTATATTAACGATACAAAATATGATAATACCACAACGGCGTCTTTTTTCTGCCGTGAAACAGTAATGTTATTGTGTTTCGGTATGAAGGGCGCCGCAGCTAGTGAAATTATGTGGGCAAATCAGACCTAACATCTTATGTCTCAAGGTGATGAGCGCAATTGTTGCGCCGCACAGAACTTTTGGGTATTTTAAGATTCCTTAGCGGCACTGCATTGTAATGGGCAGGGCGTATCAAGTACCATCAGCTGAACGCCCTGCTCGTCTCGTCCCTAATTCTAGAAAAAAAAAAACAAGAAAAAAAGAATTTTACTTATAGGTATATATATGTTTGTTTTGTTTACGTGGAAATATTTTTTATTTTTACGGGTTACCATCACTTCGGAAAAGATTGAGTTTTGATGAGAAGAAGTAGCAAGAAACTCATTGCCACTCTATTAAATCTACATTTATAGCTTCATAGTTTTACAACATATTTTAACTACAGTATTTATGTAAAATGATGCCACAAAAATACTCAAACGTTAGATACTCAATGCATTACACGCGTAAATAAAAAAATAAACGTAAGAACAGAAGTTGTTGAATACAGTATGTATTTATTTATTTAATTGATCACCAACTCAAGAAACAGTAGTCACAATGTTAATGTTACTTACAATGCATTATTTATAGAATCTCGCTGTACCTACAATTAAAGGCAATCACAGCATGCTTTGTCTTACAAAAATTACAAATATTAATCAAACTCATCAAGAAAAATATTGTATAATTAGTAAATTACTAGATAATGATACAGTCTAAAATGCTGCGGATCATAACAAATTCACCTTGGTATATCACCAACATCCAACTTCACCGCGACCTGAAAGTACCAATGGTCAAACAGGAGATTCTTAATAAACTCAAGTCTTATGCAAAACGTATTAAAGTCCACCCAAACGCACTCGCCTGCAATTTGATGAGTAAAAGTTGTTTCAACAGACTAAAGGGAAAAGCCCCTCAAGACCTCAATATTGTATAAGATATTGGCATTAAAAAAAATGGATTGGTCACTGGACTAATACCATTCCAAGACTAATTTGAACTGTGTAACCTCTAGCCAAATGCCAAATGATTAGGCAGATTGCAAGATAGTCAATATTTAAAAAATAAAGATAATGATAAATACAGTACCTACAGTAGATACATCAATCTACACACAATGTAAATAAATAAAGATATTATAAAAATAGATATAAAACTAGAAACATATGTTCTTTCATTTTTAAAACTTTCATGAAGCAGAACTTCCGATAAAAAGATAATCGATCCACCATAATTAAAACACGTTCACGATCATGAAACATGCACCAGCCATCGCCGCCCTTAGCGATATTTTAGGAAAGGAAACGGCCTGGCCCACGACGCCACCACAAGCAATGGAAATAATGCGAGTATGACGAAGCCTGTCACAAGAATTCAACCATACCGTACATATTATGTTAGTTCGAATACAACAAGTGCTATCCGTTAGGGTTATATTACACGTGACACCGCGGTGGCATAGTCGCTGCTAACCACAAAATATAAACAGCTCTATCCCCATAGCTACTCCCTTGTGTTCGTTTGTCCGTAACCAATTTGGTGGCGCGACCAGCTCGGACGTGTCATGACTCTGGTATCTGTATGGTGTCTAGTTTGGTAGCTTGTGGTGCGACTGGTTGCGACACCGTGGTGTCCCGGCGAGTAGAGTATATCCCGTAAAAAATATGGGAATCCTTTTAATGCTTACTAAGACTCCGGTGTCAGCGAGATGTATCTGAAAATACGCAATAATCTAACAGTGTGAAAAAAGTGAACATGGGGAACTCTAAAACTGCTTTACAAAAGTATTTTATAGGTTCGCAGCCCTTCGTGTACCTATGAGTCAAACTCGCATACGAACCTGTTTATTATTTTTATGGAATAAGACTACAAGCAAACTTCTGGGTCACTGCACTCACACTGATATTTTTTATATAAGAGGGCTATATAAAGAAGTAAGGAGATTTATATTACGACTGAAAACGCCCGTTTTAATAAAAATATTACGAAACTTGCTACTGCTGTGTTTCTAGAAGAAATGTTTATTTCAAACATATGCTATTCGTTTTTTCTTGTCTCTACTTTTCGCTTTACTACCATTCAAATTACAAATCGAATTGTCCAATCTTTTTACCGCGTACTACATCAACTTTTATCAGTAAATAATTAAAAACGTTTGCTAAAGTAACATTAGAACTGTAGGAAAATGAAGAAGTGGTAACATTTAAACTGTTCAAACCGACCGTAACGTCCGGTGTATACTCTTCCGCTAGAGAAACGTTTATTACGCAACAAATATTGCTGAAATTATACGTTATTAATATAAAGTGATTAGGAACTAGGTGACCAGTATATTACGTTTTATGATATTAATATCTTTTTATCTACTTAAATATAATACATATATTTCCACTTATGTATTGACTCATCATGATATCTCTGGAACCAAAAGGCGTAGAGACTTGAAATTTGGTATGAATATTCCTTTCACCGAGTAGGGGTCAGTTAAATTTTATGTAATGTCACCCCCAAGCGGGTTGCAGGGGCGTTAATTATATATGTATCATAAATCATATGTGAGTACAAAGTAAAAACTGTATATTAAATATTTTTTAAAAGAATACTTGCTGTGTTAAATCAATAAGGGAGCGAAAAAAGGTATTTATAGAAGTTTTGTCTGTTTGACCTTTCGTTGGTTTGTTTGTATGTATGTAGGTAAAACGCAATACTTCTGAAGAAATTTAACTAAAATTTTGTCTAAACGTTAAAAAGAGGTAACATATAGGCTACATATTACACGCTAGATTCTGACATTATTTTACTGCTTATAGCGTCTATGAGGACCGCAGGCAACAGCTAGTTTCTAATAACAGAGTGTACATTAAATATTTATGGGGAAATATGAGTGAGAAATAACGACCTCGGCGGAGATTGCACCATCAGGCTGCCATAGAGGTCAGGTCCTTCATCCAGCCTAGCGAGCAGTCGGACTGAGGTTCGAGTTTCCTTCTAAGAGGCCCCGCGCCTCTGAGCTACGAATTTAGCCTCCACAGCCCGGTATCGCTTTCGAGCTACCAGCATTGAGGTTTTTAGTCGGCCGGACATATGGAAGGGGATATTTCGGAGTCTAATAATAATATACGATAATTTATATTACATCAGTTTATTTTTCATTACTTTTATGAAATATATTGGATGCAGCACCGTACAAACTAATTTGTTTTGTATATTACAGCCATTGTAAAATATTTCAATCCATTTGACTGAAAAGAGTGGTCGTTGAGTGTCTTGTAATTGCTTCTAACGAGCTCTAATTTTTCCGAACATATGGTAGATTCTGTAATTTAAAAGATATATTTATAGTAACGATTCAAAAGCACTTAGTTTAAGCCTTATTAAATGAATTTTGAAATTTGACTTTGAATATACGTAAATGTATTTTCCTCTTATCGAAAAAAAGGTCAGTTCAAAAATACCAGGGATTGATTGAAGCCAGATAGTCAATGTTCTGTATATTGTACAGTACTTATGATTTAATAATGTAACTGTATATAAGTATTTTAATAGTCAACAAACGAAAATAACTTCTCTGTAACCGGTTCATGTAGTTTCCGTAAAAGGTTGCGATGAGAGTATTACGAGGTCAACGTCAAGGCAAGTTTACATTCATTGTCAACAACTAGGACAACGCTAAGGGCATCAGAATTTATTTTTTTCAAACGTTATCCTATCAGGTTTGTAGTTTCAATTCAAATTTCGAAAAAGGTTGTGGGCCAAGTGGCAGCAGAATTAATTATTAGTAATATGTGCAGATCGTCTGGGTCAGATCGGTGACACCACACCTATTTTCTCCGTAGTGCATTGCATTATTGTTTTCATTCTGAGTGATTCCACATTCTTATGTGCCGGGCGCAATGCGACGTGATAGAGGTAGCACTGTGTTATGGTACATCGTGGGTGGTTTTGACATGTGTTGCGATTATAGTATTGCTGCTGCTCAAATAGAACGTAAAAAATGATTGAATCATTCAATTAAATTTATGATATATTTTCTAATGCATGTTGTATGTTAGGTACTCGTTTTGTGATATTCTTAAAAAGGGATCTAAAATTTTCGTACCACATAATATTATCCCTATCCATAGCCTATGGTATTACTGTTACTCTTCTCAGTTTAAAATTGATTTTTAACCTATTTATGCTATTCTAGCACTATGGTATATAATATCATACGACGACCTGAATAGCGGAGTGGTTAGCGATCCTACCTACTAAGCTAGAGGTCCCGGGTTCGAATCCCGGTAGGTGCAAGCATTTATATGATGAATATGGATGTTTGTTTCCGAGTCATGGATGTTTAAATGTATTTATGTATGTTTATATGAATTTATGTATGTTTAAGTAAGTATAACACAGGCTATATATGCTTAACTTGGGGCAAGATAATTTGTGTAAAAAGTGTGTCAATATTATTAATCGGATCTTGTAACCAAATGGGGACAAATTAAAAAAAAAATACGTAGTTACAGCAATAATTGTCTAATATATTTTTATTACAACGTAGACCTTACTGTTAACGTATTTAGACTCCATTATATTGTATACGGAACATTGCACTTCGGATTTACGATCACGTTTATTGTTGAAATAGATTATTTTGAACCTCGGAATCAGTTCACAAAGTGTGAACGATTTCTATTGTAATCATATTTTGTATCAACAACGCTGCACAAAAAGTAAAGTTACACAATTTTAACAAACTTGTCTATAGACGGTTAATTTCGTATTAAGAAAACAAAATTATATTATGCGTTTTTCGATATCTGTCTCTAGGGCTGGGTCGCACCAACTAACGTTAGCAATAACAAACATGTTAAACTACCGGTTATGCAAAAATGAGTTGCACCATTTGACAATTAATAGTTGACGTCATAACTTTTACTGTTTACTGTAACCGTCCAATCTTCGCCGGTTAAAGCTATTGTTAATGTTAAATAGCTACCTGTCAAATGTTTCAAATAAATACCTATTCGATATTAACTTGAAATTTCAACTTTAACCTAACTTTCATCAGAGCGAAACTCTCTAAGAAAAAAGCGATTCACTCGATTGTATGAAACGTGCAGTCATTGATAGATTGACAGATGATGGCTAATAACTTGTAAAAAATGGAGATAACGGAAATCCACTACGTTTTAAGCAACTGTTCGCTTTCAAACTTAGCCGGTTTATACTTCGTCGCCAATCGCTATACTGTAATTAGGTACTTCTATTTCAAACTTATGTCAATTCACTGCAAGTTACATACTAAACTAACTTTCAATTTTCACTTAGGCAGTCCCGCGTCTTATAACGTAGTATTTACATCCCCTTATACCTAAGAATACGATGGTGCAACATATTCCGCAGCCTATGTTAAAGTCAAAGGAGGATGGCGAGAATACGTGTATTTTGGGACCCACTGAGTGGCCCCAAAAAGTGGCGTACATCATTGAAACTTATTAATTATTGTAGAACGTAACAAAACTAAGAAAAAACCAAATCAGAAGTAAGTCTAAAAAAATTGAAGAAAAAAGATATACGTAAAAGTAAAATATAACCTAAAATTATTTATCAATACCTATTGTTCAATCAATCATTTGTATTTATGTCTATGCCTAATTACTGTCTGCTAAAAGATAATATAATATGTATGTGGAAGGTTGGCCAGCAGCTAATAATTGAGGATTCACAATTCATTATTTTTTCAAGACGCTATCGAATCTTTCACTGATTTTATTATCAAAAAACGATAATAATCTTATTGAATATTATTTTGAATTAC
This sequence comes from Leptidea sinapis, assembly GCF_905404315.1. Lineage (NCBI taxonomy): Eukaryota > Metazoa > Arthropoda > Insecta > Lepidoptera > Pieridae > Leptidea > Leptidea sinapis. The sequence continues at coordinate 29,001,366 of NC_066312.1, read as the reverse complement.
TGATTTGAGTAGGTATCTATACCTACTCAACTATCTATAGTTTGATGGTGTCAGAACATCAATATAAATTATGACAAGGACTGTCATTCCAAAAAAATGTAGATGTTTAGTGCAAGATGACTTATTTTTTAATAAATTATAATAATTCATTTCTTTTGACTCCCATATCTTATCACCTCAATAATTTTTGTTTAATCATCATATAGGTGGTTATATGATGTGTTGCGATTATATTACTGCTGCTGTTATGGTAGCTGTTCATAAATAACGAGAGATATCGTGAGATTTTACTCCCCCTCCTAATTTTACGTGAGATTTTTAAGGTGCGTATTTTAATTGTTACTGAGTTTATTATAACTATATTAATTACATTACTATGATTACATTAAATTAACACTATAGTCGCCTATATCTCGTAAATCGACCACAGTCTATTACAAAAAGTATCGTAGGTACCTATAACGTTATATGAGTTTTATTTAGTCCTCAACAGCACAAAACATTTAAATTCTCAAATAAAACGTAAATAATGATTGAATCATTCAATTTAATTTATGATATTTAATATATGATAAACTTAAGTTTATAATTAATATAAACTTGTACTTTTACGATGCTTCCTTCATTTTTAAATTATGTGGGTCCATTCTCGCCATTCTCCTTTGACTTTAGCCATGATGCAATCCAGCCTAAATTGTCCAAACTTAAATAATCATTAAGGACGAATCAAAAACCAGTAAAACTATAACATGGGCATAAAAATTTCAGTAAAAAGTTATTTATACTTTTGTACTTCAACATTGTGTTTGTGATATGGAACAAATCTTATATTATTTGTCAAAACGCCATAAGTTCACCATCTTCATCCTCAGTGCTTATTGACTGCGAAGTATTGAAATCAAATCAAATCAAAATCAATATTCATTTGTCAAAGAATATTCGAACGAGTCACCTAGTAATAATATAAAAATGTATGAGTAAAACTAAGTTCTTTAGAATTAGGCAAGCTAAATTAAATATTATTATTACGTAAATATGTAATATAATATATTATAGCACTACTTAACAAAAAATAAATATTCTCTTGTGTTCAGGTGTTTTCACAGGTGTATTAATAAAACTCATTTACATAAGAATATGTCAATCCTTTTCATAGTGGCTAATGAGTCATATTGAAATAGCGCCGCTCAGGATTGCTGATGGCGATATGACGTCATGCGTGGAATCGATGGAAAGGGCTGAAAAAAATACCTATTACTAAATAGTGGTTACAAATAAGAATAATCGAAAATTCTATACACTTGCTCGTAAAGTGAGCCTTATTACATCGTACTTAGCGCTATAAACCGAACTATAACACATACGTGTATATTACATACAAATGCATAATAGAATTATCCCTATAAAGTAAGTACCTAACTAAAGATCATATGAGAGTAAACAGAGCATTTTCAATTTAACCGGATAATTTAACAGATTTTTTTGTAACAACAAAGAGGTTTTATGCCGCCGAAGGTTTTCCTAGTAGTTTTCGGGATATCGACCAAAAAGGTTTTTTCAAGATGGCCCTTGGAGGTCAACCTGGATTTGTCAGCATTTTGTGATTTTATGCTCAGTAAGTGACCCCAAACTCTATAAAAATATATTGGAAACTTAGAGCAGGGTTGACCAGGAAAAAACGGCTATTTTTACCAGCCTAGAGTACTTAGTAAGTACTATTGTTTCACTACCAGCTGAAGGGTATCATATTTTTTTTTCGGAAATATCCACGTAAGCCCGGCGGTCCCTTTAAAAGGACCAAATAATCATAGTCATTAAGATCGAGACATTTGAAATGCATTAAAATAAACATATTTATAATGAATTTAAAAATAATTTCCACAAGTGTTTCAAATGGTATCGTTATATTATTTTTGCTTAAAGTAGTCGTTAAAACCGAGGGTACTTTCAAAATTACTATTGTTTCTCTTCTTTTTTTTAAATATCTTCAAAACATCTTAAAAAATGCCTCCACTTAATTTCAAGTCAATCTGAGTTCTTTAACACTTAAAAATCTATAGTTGAAGTGCTCGGCCATTAAGACTATGAAAATTTGGACCTTTACAGAGTACCGTCGGTCATTATTACAACCCGCTCTCGAATTAATAGTATTCTGGTGTTTTCTAAACCGAATAGTTACCATGTGTCATAACTTAATAAAACCTATATAAATGACATTTAATTCAAATAAAGTCATCATGAAACGTTAAATTAAGCGAAATGTTATTGGAACGAAGTTCCTTACGGCAGGCTTGGAGGGGATAGGGATTTTGCTGCGCGACCGAACTGAAAAAAATGTGATAGTAAAACCGTAAGAAAAAATCCGTGGAAAAAAGTGCGTGGAATAAAACCGTTAAATATGACGTGCGCAGGCGCGACAGTCGCATACACAAGCGAGTAGTGTATAATACCTAATTGAGCACGATTTTTTTTGCAATTTGTGTCGATTCTACATTAGCCGAAGGAACTTCGTCCCTACCTGGTGTCCCACGACACCACATCATTTTTGTCTTGTTGAGATTCAGAAACGCGTGAAGTGGTAAAACTTGAAACAGCGTGAAGTGTGAAGATACAAATAACTTCATTTGTATCACATAACAATCAATGCATTTTTAGTAAATCACGCACTACATGCTCAAGTTTTCAGTATAATGACCCGGCAAACGATGTTTCGCTATTTAAATTAAGTACCACGTTGTGATAATTATAATGTAATGAAATGTCATTGACTGAATTATTTATATTGCGAATATATAGATATACTTTGGGTATACTTATCTAAATAAAAAAGATATGTGTATAAGTTCCGGATAAGTAACCAACACATCATACAACCTTTTCCGAATCAAACAGCATCTTATGGAATAAGAATTAATTTAATCGGATCAGTAGATTTTGCTGTAAGACCGAAGGAATAAACCGGCTTTTCCTGATTTAATGTTTTGAATATTATGATGTTAACTTTGGAATATAAATGATATTCGTTAGCGTCGCGGTTAACAGTTCGACGCACTATAACGTGGAAGTTATTCCAGAAAAACGTTCCAAACCACAATCATGTCGAAATTGAGTTAAGAACACAAAACTGGTCACGTGATATTAAAGGACTGACAAAAAACTCATATGTATGGAATACACTAATATCTATTAAACTTTAAACACGAATTCCATAAAATGTGATGTTTGTGGCTTGGAACGTTTTTCAGGAAGTACGTCCAATTGTAAACATGACAGAACAATAATATATCTATCATATTTCTAGCAAGACGAAATATTACAAAACATTTAGTTTCATCATTTACAAAACATAATTTTTGCTTATATATATCCATAACATAACATTACTGTAGCCTATAAATTATACAGTGCTACTAATACATAGTAACTTTTGATATTGTTAGTTTGAAACAAGGTCTGCAAATATTATGCATAGCCTCGAATTCCCCTTGCTGACCTAGGGCTCATGTATACTTTGGTTATAAATAATTTAAGTACCCATATTTGACAATACAGCACGTCGTGAATTCGTGAGTGTATGTGTAGTGTGGAAATTAGCGTGTTTAATTTTAAATAAGTTAGCCTGAAGTTACAGAAGGCCGTGTGTTCAAACAATTTTGAATTCATTTCAAAATACTTTGTTGAAATTTTGTTATAAGAGATGTTTGGTTTGAAGCACCGAAACCAAACCAATTCAATAGACAATAAATGAAAGATCAATTTTAATGTTGAAAACTTTAATTTCAAAATTATAATTACTTACCAAGCTCTACCAGCCTCTTGGTTTGGTTGTAAGAAGATTCTAATTTGGGCAAAACATTTTTCTTTAAAAGTCAAGTCAAGTCACAACAACTTCATCTTACGAAAATGCTCAAAGTTTTTAATTAAGTTGTTAATTTTGTTTTGCGATAACTTCCACGTTAACGTTAATTTAGTTGATAGGCCACATAAAAAATCATTACTTACTTAAAAAGCAATTACTAAATTTGAATCTAGAACACCTTGGTTGTAGATTGTAGAATACAGTTTAGAATTTATATCATAGAATAATATACTATATACCTATATAATATACAAGCGTATACACAAACAACACGTGAGAGAGAGAAAAACATGACTAACTATCTCTTGTTACTGAAACTGATTTACGTTGACAAGTCGTAAACGGTTAGCAACGCTTGATATTGGCTCCTTCGTATTTAGAATATAAAACCATTGACAAATCAAAATGAGTCACGCATTGTCGCGCTGTCAGTTCGCCTATACGCTATAGCATATTGTAAGTTTAAAATTGAAACACAATATAATTGAGATAATGCTAAATCAATGTCATTGTCGACCGTCGGCGCCACGACGCATTCTGATTGCATTCCGATGGAAGCTTAATTACAGGTACTTGGGTTATACAGTGTCATTAAATAAACACACGGGTAGAACTAGTTAATAATAATCATAAAAAATAATCAATTATAAAATGTGTAATTCACCTAAACCAATCAATTTTTCATAAAATCAGTTCGTAACATCCTGTAAGTAATCTAGTAGCCGCGCTAGCGTAGACACTGGAACCCAATTACCAAAATCGAAATACGAACTTTCGGTTGACGGATAGTACAATTTCCTATTACGAAAGTATTTCGGATACGAGGTTGTCTTTCGTTTATTTTATTCCCAAATTCACTTGACATTATTATGATTGTAACTACAACATCGTTTTATATGGTTTTGTCTATGGTTCCGATACAAAATCCGTCCGCACTATTCGGAACCGAAGTACTTTGGTAACAGGATTTAATTCGAAGTTCGTCCTTTCGTATCGGACCGAAACTTCGGCTTTCGATTTTGGTAATACACCTCCTGGTACCTACTTCGTGCCGGCTTAAGAGTGTGTTTTTTCTCTTTGTAGTCACTAAACAAAACCAAAATGCGATTCCCTATGAAACATTAAAGTAAGAAGTCTAAATTACATCAATAATTTTAAACACCTGCGTTTTTGTTATTTTAAATAACAGTTTTTTTTATAACAGCAACATTACAAGGCAAAAATATATAGTCTGAAGTTTTAAATACTAGCCTTTTGTCAACATAGTATTTGTGTCTTCTGCCTTCAACTGTCAACGCCAAAATTTTTATAAAAAAAAGTATATTTTAACTATTAGATGAAATAAATGGAACATTTTTGATCTTTTCATAACATTAAAATCATTGGTATGAATCTAATCGTTGCTAGCTGATTCTTCTTAATATAGATAGGCACCTTTTCGAATCGTTGGAAGCGGAAAAAATAGGCTGAGTCTATTGATACGGGTACTGGACAAATAATTTATTATTATTCGTACAGAAGTCGGACGAATAATTTTATTTTAGGCTGTTGCTATTCGTCCGACAACTGGACGAATGAATTTAATTAGTTGTCCGATTATCAGATTAGAGAGAAACAAGACATCATTGAATGAAATTTAACTGTTCTAACATAACTTAATCTAACCAATTTTAATGAATTGTAGTTGATAGAGCTTTGGTCCATGACTATAGTGCTACCACTCTTATTACAACGTAATACAAAGATTTCAAGAAAAACCAAAATAAAAGTCTACCCTCCCCCCTCCCTAATTTGTTAATGGGGGGAAACGCCTACAATTTGGTTATGGCACTCGCCGGCCGCTGCCGCGGCACGCAACGCTCGGCTCGTGCGTTGTTTTAACTGTTCTAACATAACCTAACCTAACCAATTTTTATAAATCATAGTGACAGAGATTTGGTCCATGTTTATAGTGCTACTAATCTTATTACAATACACAATTCTCAAGAAAATAACAAAAAAAATTACAACCTCTGAACGGGTAAACACGTAAATAAAACACAGATTAATAACACATTTGAATAGGTAATTAAAAAATCAAACAAATGTGTTATGATAAGTTTTTTAATACATAAAAAAGGAATCATATAATTAAAAAAAAAAACACTTTCCGACTGAGCTAGGTCATGAAATAAGTAAATAAAAATTCAGAGAAATGTTGAAAAAGTTTTACGTTGTAATTTAAAAAAAATGAATAAATGTACGAATAAATATAATTTATTCGTCCAGTACCCGTACAAATAGTCATTTCGGAAAAAATATTATGTTTTAAATGTGTCTTTATGGGGATATTGAATATACCTTATGCTATATTAATTTGACTATTTAACATAAACTTATTATGCCTACTACTTGGTTAAGTCGAGTTAGTAAGTCTTTTGTGGGGCGCTGTATACGCTATGACAACAAAATCATAGAAAAAGTTCAAAACATATGTTTCACGAAATTCAAAAGATTTATTAAAAGACGTCTATGTGGTAAAGGTTACAATTACATAAATGACTTTCTTAATGATATCACAGATTGGCAATGGAGCGACCGTTGCCAGGCTATTTAAATTATAAATTTGATAGTATCGTATTTATCCTATTAAATTAAAACAAAGAAGCACTTTTTTGTTCTTGTTCTAGTCTTCTTTGGTCTAAGACATTCATTCCCGCAAGGTAGTTTTTGACATTCATTAAGTGATTTCATATAAAAAAAATATTTAAAAATATATTTATGACTGACAGGCAGAAATGTTTTTTTGTGTATTTATTTATGACATTAAGGGATCAGACGAGCAGGACGTTCAGCTGACGGTAATTGATACATCCTGACCATTACAATGCATTGCCGCTCATTATTCTTGAAAAACCTAAAAATTGCGCTCGTCACCTTGAGACATAAGATGTTAGTCTCATTTGCCCAGTAATTTCACTAGATACGGCGCCCTTCAGACGGAAATACACATTACGGAAGAAAAAGGCATCCAGTGCAAAGGTGCCTCCCATTTTTTAATTGTTTCTTAATATCCGACAACATACTTTGTAAGATAGGTGCGAAGTGCAGACTCACTCCATTGGCTATTAGAAACTTTTGTATAGATTATTATATGTATAAGTAACCTTATTTGCGATAAAACAATCATATCGTGTCAATCAAACCTTACAGAAAAAATGCGTGAGAAACTTCCTTTTCTTCATTCATATTATGTACAAAAGTCATCTTCGTAATTATTTGCAAAAATATTGTTTTTGTTCGCTATATTCACGATATTATCAAGTTGTTTACAAACATCGTAAGTTATAGGATTATACATTTTTGTATTTTGTACATCGCAAAGTCAAAGTCATATCAACTATGTATATCCAAGTAGGCTTAAAATGAGTGCTTTAGAATTGTCATGATAAATATTATGAAAAAAAGAATGAAAAGTAGAGCTCGTGAGAAGAACATACAAGAAACTCAACGGACACTCTTTTAAATCAAATAGAGTATTTTACAATGGCTGTAATATACAAAACAAATTAGTTTGTGAGGTGTTGCTTCCAATAGATTAACCGTATCATGAAATAAAAAGTAACTAAAAAAAACTGTATAAATATAAATTATTGTATATTGGATGCATCAACCTTTAGAGATTTAATTATATTTTGTGTAAGGATGCTTTGTGAACATGATGGTTACTGGAAAAATTAGTTATTGAATCAAATTTAATGTTTTATTAACGACAACAGGTCGACCAGGAACCACAAGCAGCACTCGTTCACGAGTTGACGCATACACCAGCCATCGCTCCATTCACACAAACTTGAGGCAACTTTTTATGGTATTTTCACTAATCTACTTTATAAGGAGTAAAACATATAATAAAGAAATTATGGGTCCGTGTAAAAATTAAAACCTATTATAATATTTGTAAGCAAAATGCAATTCAATTATCATATCATAATTTTAAATGAAATTTATGCGGACAAAGTCGAGTTAGCTCACTCGTATTTTTTTTATTATATTAAAGGATGAGATGAGCAGGACGTTCAACTCATGGTAACCGATATCCCCTGCCCATTATAATCCAGTGCCGCTCAGGATTATTGAAAATCCCGCTCATCACCTTGAGACATAAGATGTTAAGTCTCATTTGCCCAGTAATTTCATTAGCTACGGCGCCCTTCAGACCGAAACACATTACTGCTTCACGGTAGATAAAGGCGCTATTGTGGTATCCATAATCTAGTCGGCATCCTGTGCAAAGGAGCCTCCCTCTGATAGAATATAATAGTCATATGAAACATTTTAATTATCTTTTTAAGAGTAATGTACTCATATAACAAATGAAACAGGAATCACATTTTATTACATCTTTATTGGTCGATTAAGTCAGTTATAAAACCTGTTTGATTTATTTAATTCAACTATAGAACGATAGTCCCAATAAACCGAGAGCATTGTACAGATTAACACAATAATTGCATTGATAAACAAATAAGTGTTTGTAATAAACACAATAATTGTTTATAGATATGGCATGATTAACAAGCATTGTAACATATAAAAAATGTAAATAAATAACTCCTGATCAAATTGAAGATGAGACAATAATTAAAGAATATTTGTTTGTTTGAAGTCTTTTAAGAGTTTTTTAAAATAATTTGCTGTACTGGTAATGTTTACGAGTTGATCTTACTGAAGAATGAATCCTCTTTTAAAGCATTCTTCTTTTGAATCTTCTTTTTAATAAAATTCTTATAACGGCTTAACGGTATGTGTGGATTGATGCATCACTTTCCTATTTTTTTTACATAAGCAGCCGGTTTTCCGGCTGATATGATTATGATGACGTCAACTGCTGGGCAAAAGTCTCCCCCAAAAATATGCACAGTTATTGGTCCTGCGCTGATACATATGATCACTTTACATCATCATCATCATCAGCCAGGAGAACGTCCACTGCTGGACCAATGGCCTTCCCAAAGATTTCCACGACGATCGGTCCTGCGCTGCCCTCATCCAACGTATTCCGGCGATCTAGACCAGATCGTCGGTCCATCTTGTGGGCGGCCTACCGACTTACTTAACTACCTACAACCAAACTATGAAGCTGTAAATGTTGATTTGAAAGAGTGGCAAAGAGTTCCTTGCCACTTATTCCAATAAAGGCTCAACCTTTTCCCGAAATTGTGTTAAATGTAGAAAGAAAAGAAAACTTTTGACAATCATAAGTGTCATTTCATCGGGCTACATGAATAAAGGGATTTGGAAGAGGGAATATTTGATTTGATTTAAACCTATTTTGTCCTACTATTAAGAATATCATATTCGTGCCTTACTTCAAACTTAAAGTAGGACTAGGTACTTATCTTTATTAAAGAAGTAGCTTTGTATTTATATAACGCTATTAATTAACACGAAGTAAGGTCGCTAAAAATACTTCCTTACGCTTGTATAAAGGTGGTTGCTATGGTAACCCATGCAGATAGTAAACGAAAGAAGTGACGTCATTCACATTGACAGAAATGAGTTCGTTCACATTTTGAAATTACATGGGGTATGTTCCGATATACACAGCGACCACATACGTACAGTGTGACGTCAATTTAGTATACTGTGAAGCCGTTGCTTTATAGCCAGTTATACTGGTTACCTTTTAAAACGGCAATCCCGTATACTGACAGCCGCATTTTTTTAAGCACCATTCAAATGAGGGTATTAAAGTTTTCTAGTTCATTTAAAAGTACTGTTGTTGGAGTACTGTCAAATTAAAAATATTTGTGATTAAACTGTAGGTATTGTTTATAAAACGTTAGGCACTCGAGTGGTTTTGACTGATCACGTGATCACAGTACTGCGAGTACCTTACCTCAAAAACGCCAGTGCTCACAGTAGAATATGGCGGCGATTTATGACGTCATATATTTCCCTAGGGTACTGCGGCAGTATACTGACAGTCCATAACGGAACGAATTTTTCTACAGTGATAGCACTGTGCAGTGCTCGCAGTGCATATCGGAACATACCCTTACTTCGTTACGTCATTCATGACAATATTATTTGAATTCATGATAGACGATCACCAGCAAGTATATTTGGTTCAGAATTGAAAATAAAATTATAAATTGTTGTATACCGTATATATTATTTCGTTACTATTACAGATATAAAAAAAAAATTAAGCTGATATCGAAAATACGTTACCTAATCAATCAATAGACATATTTATCTTTTTTTTTAAATCAAACGAGAAGTATCCAAAAGTTTGTTATAGATGACACGGGCCAAGTGTCTCGACAACAAACGGCACAAAGTTGTTAATACATATACTGCAGAAGTTTCTCTTTTGAGTGTTTTTTATGTATTTATTTTTTATCAATTCTTTTCTTCTTCTACTTACACAAATAAGCCAAATCGTTTGAGTTGGTAATGTTGGAGCATCACTTTACATCATATTACATTTATATCTATACAGTTCATTCTTTAGTAGTTTTGTATGAAATAATTGATTTTGAAAGCGCTTTTCACTTTGAGCACGATTCATATTTTGAACGCAGTAAATAAAATACTCTATTTGATTTGATAGAATGGCCGTTGAGTTTCTTGTATGTTCTTCTCACGAGCTCTTACTTTTTCCGAACATATAATAGATTCACTAATTCAAATTGCTTAAATATTTTAATGACAATTTAAAAGCGCTTATCTAAGTTTATTTGACTTGGATATTACAATACAAACTTGCACATGACAAGGTGTATATTAGCACAGAGTAGGGATACATACTTAATTATGTGTTATGACTTTTTTTAATAAAAATAAGGGACGAGACGAGCAGAACGTTCAGTTGATTGTAACTGATTCGCCCATTACAACGCAGTGCTACTCAGAATTCTTGAAAAACAAATACAAAATTTTCTGTACGGCACTTCAAATGCGCTCGTCACTTTGAGACAAGATGTTAAGTCTCATTTGCTCAGTAATTTAGTGAAATTAGCTAGTGAGCTACGGCGATCTTCAGACCAAAACAGAATAATGTTTACACATTACTGCTTCACGACATAAATAGGCACCGTTGTGGTACCCATAATCGAGCTGGCATCCTTTGCAAACATTTCATATATTATACGTTGGTCATGTAATGCCACATATGTATTAAGCTGTTGTCATTGGTAAGTGCAAAGTATGTATCTCCTAACGAGTTAAGTAAATAGCTAATTCAAATAATACGTGTGATGTATATAAAGTACACATACCAACATTAACACAACAGATTATTATGCCACGTTTATCGACGGTTAAGCCGTTATGATCTCATTGCATGACTAACTTGTCAGGAGTTGAATTTTAAAAAGCTTGATCTATATTATATATGCTTTGTCCGGACTTGGTTCTACTCATAAAGATATGAAAATAGAAACTTGTCTGTGAGAACTGATAAAGGCAATAATAACTCAGTTCAATAAAAAGGCTGAACAAAATATGAAAAAACAGGGGAATCACTATTAACATGAAGATCCGGTTAGTACGGGCCTTGATATTCCCCGTTTTTCTGTATGGCGTGGAATCGTGGACGATACGGGCTCGAGAGAGGCAGAGGATTGATGACTTGGAGATGTGATGCTGGAGGCGTATGTTGAGGATGCCTTGGACGCCAAAGCGAACAAATGTGTTGATCCTCTCTCAGCTCAAGAAAAAAAGTCGCCTCTCCACGATATGCAACCAACGAATTCATTCTTATTTTTGCCACATAATGTGAGGGGTAATGAGAACCTGGAGAAAATGATCGTAGTTGGGAATACAAATGGCAAGCGAGCCCGAGGCCGATCCCCTACCAGATGGACCGACCAAATCAAAGACTCCAGGTCCCCCAGGTTTACCTCCGTCGTCAGGGGCGCGATGGATGGAAGCCGATGGAAACAAATAGTTCACTCCAAGTGTGGACCACTTGTTGATGACCACGATCCTCAGTCATAAGGGAACGACTAAACAGAGAGAGAGAGAACTCAGTTCAAACTATTAGAGGGTGACCAAGTGCAATACAAAGCTGCTAGAATTGTCGGGGATCCAGTGAACGGCACTGTCACTTGGGTAGAGTCGCGTTGGATAGAGACGTCATATTGAGTTTTCTATCGCAACGGGGAGTGTCCTAAAGAGCTGTTAGACCTACTTCCTGCCGGATTCCACCTTCACTCGAAATGCCTCAAACTTGGATATCATCTCCACGATCTGGATGTGTGGTGCTTCTCCACAGTGCGATTTAAAGAATTTTTTTCCGGTACAACCAAGCTGTGGAATGAGCTTCCTCGTGCGGTCTTTCAAGTACGATACGATATGGGTACCTTCAAAAAATTATATTATTAGGCCCCAAACTAGGTATAGCCTGTCCTAGGATACAAGACAACGATATATTTAATACAAAATACTTACTTAAACATACATATAAACATCCATGACTCGGAAACAAACATTCATATTCATGATATACATAATTGCACCTACCGGGATTCGATCCCAGGACCTCTAGCTAAGTAGGCAGGCTCACTAACAACAGGGCTATAGGGGTCGTCAATATATGTAATGTGATGCAACCAACAAAAAATACTCAAACGTCAAATTGGTACTCAATGTCATACACGAGTAAGTCAAAAAGTCCTTTTGTTATCTCTCATTGTTTCTTAAACGGCTAACGGCCGTTCCCAATATTCAGTCTATCTCTTACTTGAGATAAAAATCGTAACTATCGTTGAATTTTCTGTCCCAATAAACTTATCGACGGTATCTCAACTTACACGTACACGCTGTCTGTCAATGGGAGAACGTATAGCTTACCAGCGACAGAAGTTTGTATGGAGATTGCAATTCACGCCTCCCAATATAAGGCGATAAGAATGACTTATCGGGTATATTGGGACAACATCAGATTACTGACAGTAGATGGTAGTAATTTATCTCTATCTGTAGATAGTATATTGGGAACGGCCGTAAACCAGACAAGTTATCTTTATTTTAAATACCAAAAGCAATTATAAAATCTCGTTGGCAACAATAATCCTCTCTGCAAATGACTACTATGACGAAACCATCTTCGACGCGGTGCTTAAAAGAGCGGTATCATACGATTAAGAGTTTAACTTTGGTTTTTAAAGCATGTGATTATTGTTTGAATTCCAAATAAAATCTCGGAATCACATCCAATCAAATGGAACTGAACTGATAAATATATATCAGGAATATTGCTTACGTTTTACAGAGGTATTGGTAGCTGTCAATTCACGGTAGAGGGTAACAATTTTCAACCTTATCAGATAAAATCAGGTGCATCTGAGATCGATGTCTTCTTTTGTGGAGATATCGTGGGAGGAGTCGGTCCATTCCCTAAAGTATAGTCAGGGAGGCGACGGCTGGTTTATGCTTCATGTGTTTGAATGGGTGCTGCTTGGATTGACTGACTATTTTCTATGGAAGAGCAAGTCTAAAAGGAGACAAACGAGCGTACGGGCTACCTCATGTTAAGTGTTCACCGCCGCCACATTCTCTTGCTTGGGATTCTTCATTGAACCCAAAATTCTTAACGGCATCACAATTATTGCACTCCTCATTTAGAGACTTATGATGGCCTCATTCGCCGTGCAATGTCATTAAATGCGCCCTTCGAACGGAAACACAATATTACTTCGCTAACAAGATACCGGGCCTTATTCATAAAATCCTTAACGGGTAGAAAATGTCCTACGTCCTTCATTTATTAAATACAATGTCAATATCTGTTGCCAAATGTAGAAGAAGGTAGAGGTAAATCAGAGGCAAAGAATAAATTTTAACACGGTTTATCATGCTTATTAATACGGTATTGCTTGCCGGGTCATCTCCTTCCCTCAAATTTTTTTGCGAAGGGAACGATGGCTGGTCCATGCGTGAACTCATGAACGGGTGCCGCTTGTTATAGTTAAGAAATTTATTGTATTTAATGGATGCGGCTACAAATTATGACAGTAATCACGACCATTATTTTCACAAAGCATCCTTACACAAACAATGAATTGAAGCTATAAAGGGCATGATGCAATATACGATAGTTTTAATTTATACAGTTTATTCTTTATTACTTTTTATGAAGTATTTGATAGTTAAAACACTTTTAACTTTGAACACGGGTCATATATTGGATGCAGCATCTTACAAACTATTTTTTATATATATTTTAGCCATTGTAGAATACTCTAATTGACTTAAAAGAGTGACCGATGAGTTAGATTCAGTAATTCAAAGGAAATATTTGACAATTCAAAAGCGCTTAGTTTAAGCCTAATTGAATAAATTTTGTTTGGTTTTAACTTTTCTTTATACTTTTTAGCTGCATGGAGAGTTTTTAACAGAATACTCCCCCTGATTTTAGGAATATCGTACACAAAAAATAGCAGAATATATTGCCCTAGTTAACCAACATAGAAATTGCCGCAATTTTCTTTTCTTTGCCAATGAACCGTTACATACAAATGTTAATTATTTGGAGTGAGGCAGGTCGTAACAAACAACACGGTGATTCATTATCACGTGCATTAGAATTAATTTACAGGGAGCAAAACAATTCGTGTCATGGCCGACTAAAATTAGGTATTCGTTTGCATATACCACAATGTATAAATTGAGTTTTGTGTATACTCAAGATAATTTACTTATGTATATAATCTTAACTCTAGATTTAATAAATGTGTACGGATAGGCTTTTGGTAATGCGGGTGTCGGCCGAATTACGTTTGACATACTTATGAACAATTACAGGTTCTAAAGACAGATATAACTTGAGAAAGCTTTCAAAAAAAGCATGAGGAGGACAAACGAGCGTAGGGGTCACCCGATGTTAAGTGATCACTGGCACCCACATTCTCTTGCAACACCAGAGGAATCACAGGAGCTTTGTCGGCTTTTTTGAAATGTATAGGATTTTTTTGTCTCGGAAACGCCGCACAAGGAAGCTCATTCTACAGGCTGTTCGTGAAAGAAAGTTCCTTGATAACTGCACTGTAGAGGAAAACCAAATACACAGATGGTGGGGAGGGATATCTTAAGCCGAACAGCTCTTCGGAACACTTCCCGTTATAAATACTATTAAGACACACAATAAAGCGACGTCTCTACGCAATGCCAAGTGAGCACTGAATCGCCGACAACTCGAGTATCTCTGTATTGCACGAAGTTGAATGTTTCGAGCTGATACTGGGATGCGCCACACCAAAGATGACAGCTCCATATGTGGCTGGGCCTGCGCTATGTACAGCGCTATATTTCATAAGTGTCGATCACCATTAATTAGGTTCCAACAATCGACAGGCATTTGCCTCCCTTATTTCCTGCAGAAGATACATTAAAATTAAATATCTTAATTAACGCTAATGGTTGAATCTCTACCAATAGTACTAAAGTATACTCTTGAATGGAGCAACCGCTCTTATCCTTTTATTGTACGATATCACATTGTAGTCATATTTTTAGGAAAAAAAATCCTGCTGAGTTCCTTGCGCCCTTTTTTCGTTCTTCTCAGGTCCGAGGCACATTTTTATCAAATCGGTGGTAGTTTTATATTATATATCTATAAAAATATTCGAATTTGAATTTGAATGCATAGTTGGTGTCAACGAATATCGCAAGTCACATCAACAAATTAATAAGACATGGCTTTGTCCTGCTTTAAACATTAACAATAGCTTCATACATGAACACAATGTAAAAGAATACTATTAAAACTCCGCGTTGCGTCATTTCATGGCCAAAATGCGGTAAGAAGATACCTCAAGACAAAGACTGGTTGTCAGTATGTCAGGAAATCATAATAAATTATTTGTAGGACAGGTTTCTTCCATTATGAACTTGTATTTTATCTTCTGCAAGACTGTTATAGCTTTTACGTCATGTTAAGTATTTTGGTAACGTCTTACTTTTGGTGAAATATAATATTTATTTAAGCAATTGTTGTTTTTAAAGTGCGCAAAAATTACCAAATTTTTGTTAGTTGGACTGTGTTTTCACTGCCACAGTGGAAGGTGTTTTCCATACATTTATAATTTTTATTGCATATTAAGGATAGGAGTTAAAATTATATAATTTTTGTAGTAGAAGGAGCGTACGGGTCACTTCTTGTTCTGTGGTCACGACCGCCCAAACTCTCCTGCGTTAAGTGAAATCACAGGAGCGTTGCTGGCTTTTAAGGAAGGTATACGCACTTTTTTTAATGTACCCATGTCGTATCGTCCCGGAAACACCGCACAAGGAAACTCATTCTACAGCTTGGACGTGGAAGAATGTTCCTTGAAAACGGCACAGTGGAGGAACACTACATCTAAATTGTGGGGATGATATTATAATATGTGGCGTGTCGTGCGAAGTTGAACGTCGGTGGCAGGATCTATTGAAACAGGCTATCGTAAAGCAGAAATGTCCAGCACTTCTCTTATAAGGCCGCTACTTAAATTATTGGGCTACTGTAACTTAACATCTTATTTCAAGTTGACAAGCACAATCGCGGAGCTGCACATAATTTTGTATTTATAATTACGTTCCATAAAAATACGTTACGTTCCATATAAAACTCATCACTTGTTATCATAAACAAGGTTAAATCATACGACAAACAAGTGTGAAAGAGCGAGGGATCTCGGCAATACCGTTCTCTCATTTACAACTGCGTGCGTCGCAATCTTTATCAATACCGTAACCTACTTATGCAAAAAATAATATACCTTCGATCTAACCTGGTTGTAGAATTACTTTCATTAGAAAACAGTTGACGACTTTCTAAGTGTCCTATAGCAAAAAACCTCTAATTAAATATCGGCTAAGTTAATTTCGAATCGCGTTTGACATTTTTGACATGTGTCAGTATTATATCGATCTTGTTTGATTGTTGTTGACATTGAAATTAATATTCATTAAGAATTCAACGGTTAGCATAAAATGAAAGTGTTTTATTGTGAGAGTGTGTGATAAAGATCGCCAGACGTGCATGGGAATGACTGATTAATGTGATGAGCTCTTTACACAAATGTTTTACTTTACTTTAAAGTTTTACAAAATATAGATTACAATATTGGTTTCATCTGTCGTTAATTACTTCTTATACGTTTTAAAACATATTCAATATAAAATTAAATGCTTCAAACATAAAGGCGCTTGAATAAGTTTATAATGTTGAGCTATCATTGATTTTAAAATGCATTTAACAGAGGCGAGGAGAATGTACAAAGTTCTATTTTCTCGCCTCAATAGAGCTGCTGGCAACCCAAGCACTAGCAGCGGTCATCGGATCAGCCTAGCTATCCAACGTGGAAATGCTGCCAGTATTCTTGGTACACTTCCACGAAATGATAGTTTTAATTTAATGTAATCATAGTATCAGCTCGATCCATTTGACCGCGTGCAAGGCAGAGCAGCTCGAATTGTCGGGGACCCAGTGCTCTGTGAACGGCTGGATCGTTTGGCGTTGCATAGAGACGTCGCTTCATTGTGTGTCTCCTACCGCATTTATCACGGGGAGTGTTCCGAAGAGCTGTTTAACCTGATTCCTGCCGCCGAATTCCACATTCGCACGACACGCCACAAGTTAGGATATCATCCTCACCATCTGGATGTGTGGCGGTCCTCCACAGTACGGTTTTCAAGGAGCTTTCTTCCACGTACTACAAAACTGTGGAATGAGCTTCCTTGTGCGGTGTTTCCGGGACGATACGACATGGGTACCTTCAAAAAAAGCGCGTACACCTTCCTTAAAGGCCGGCAACGCTCCTGTGATTCCTCTGGTGTTGCAAGAGATTGTCGGCGGCTCACTTGACAACAGGTGACCCGTACGCTCGTTTGTCCTCCTATTCCATAAAAAAAAACAAAAAAAAATAGTATTGTAAATATAGTTATAAGAATTGTTTTGTTTGAAAAAATTTATGTTCATTAATATGACATGTTCTATTATTATATTCTATTGTGAAGTTTACTTGTAGTTTTTTATACAAACAGGCTTAAATTTATATTTTTATTAGGGTTTGATTCAAATTCATATATTTTTATTGTAAATATAACTATAAGATTTGTTAGAATAAATTTAACAAATATTTACGTGTATAAATAGATTCGGTTTCTACATTCGATTCGGAGCTACAGAAAGATATAAATTATCTTTTTATTAATTCCGTTAGAGTACGCTAAGTTTTACTATGCACATATTTAGTCTTTGATATTGGCAAGAGTCAAAATTAGTGTCAATAAACAGTTATAGAGAACTCTAGACTTACATTATACTAGCGTAGAGAGTACATCAGTAATCGAGATACAACCATACTAGGAAAAGAAAACGAATCTATTGTTACTATAACCGATTTTGACTGACAGGTCTTAAACAGTCACCCGCGCTTGGCATTACCTCCATAGTATTTTGAATATTAAACCCCTAGCTTACGCACACATTGATAAATCAAAATTGATCATTGACGGGCTGTCAGGTCGTCTGTACGCCAGTGTATTCCAAGTGTATGTAGAAAACTCTCGATGCGAGACCGCCCCACGCTTGATCGAAAGTAATATAATTATACACAGCACCCTCTACTGATTATGCAGCTTCCTTATTAGATACAACATTTAAATTAAACCATTATTTAGTTATGACGTATTTATTTAAATCTGGTATACTAAGCTCTTTATAATTGCACTCAAATGGATAATAGATTCAATACTTATAACTTTCATTTTCAACAATCAAAAGACGAATTTAAATTGCAAATATCTTAGAAACTGAGAGTATATTCTACGCTATTAAGATAAAACACATGAGATAAATACTCATATGTGAAGTTACATAATACTACAGAAGTGTCACGAACAACAGGTAAATAAAAAAGGTAAATACAATAATGTGATAAACACGTTTATTACACATCTTTTTCGCATATTCATACTTACAAATACACATATTAGAACTTAAAATTAAAGAGCACATTGTGAAATAACATATTTATATATTTTCTGCGCTTTGTTACGTGAAATGAATGATGATTGAAAAGTAAACAGCACATATTTTAAATACATTCGCCGGAGTTTATTGTTTTAAGTACAAATAAGCGCTACTTATTTGTATTTATGTATGGAATGTTTGTCGCTGAGCGTATCGAGACATTTGGCAACGCGACCCCGACCTTTTGTTTCGTTTACAAACAACTCATCCTCATCACGACTCTAAAAAGGCCAACGGATCTTAAAACTTACATTAATATATAAAGCTATCTACAATGCAAAATATCCGTAACATTAAGACCCATGGGTCAAGGTAACTTGTTAATTTTTGGTAATTTAACGCGACCCGAATATCAATAAATAAACACAGATTCGGGTTCGACGGCTATCTGTCAAGTTACATCCACTAAACTAAGATATGAGCAATTGCCAGCAATATTAAAGATGCTGCTACGGTTTGAGTTGCAGCGGCATCATGGTGACCTGAAGGTGGAATCAAATCTTCACCATGCACGTAGCTCTTCAAGCCCGTGGTTGACCTTAAAATTCTATAATTGACATCGCTTGTAGACACTTGATTTTTCACGAAATTGAACAACCTGTTAATGACGACATAGATATTGCCACGGTCGTCGAAAGTGAAACGGTCAACCCACTGAATGTAATTTGGATCTCGGGCAATGGTACGTTGACCTACACTGAAGTCGGCAGCTGTGCTGTTCCATTCCGCAATGGTTGAGTTGGTAATTAGACCGTAGAAAAGTGTACCAGTCGAATCCATCTTCATTCCATCTGTCTGTGAGGCCTTCATTCCGAGATCCACGACATAAGGGCGTAGAGATCCGTCCCCTGCTTCCGCTAAGGACTCGTTTCGGAGTATCGAAGCGTTGATGGCATATAAATGGATGCTGGCTAGCGGGCAGTAGTATACCGTTCTGTCGACTTGGTTATCTTCAGTGAGAAATTGAGGACCAAGTGCAATTCCATCAATATTAACGGGAAGGTTCACAGTGGTGCCATTGATCCGGAAAATCGCCGCTTCTGTCGTTGACGACATTGATTTCGTGTCTCGCAGCTTCCATATTTTCTTATCACTGCGTCGGAAGACGATTATTCCGGGGTCCACGGCGCTGTTGTCAGTTATGTATGCGTAGTCACCGTCTCTGTTGTCTACTACGAGGTCATTTAAATATGTGGTGTTGGGGTTGATAATGTCTAATGGTAGAGGAATACGCTCCATTTCATATTTGTCTGACTTAAGATCGATCAGGACGATTGACGGTGGACATTTAGGGTCTGGGCGATGTGTCAGCGTACCAATCCGGCCGTTGTCCAGGATCCACATAACACCATAGCGATCTATTTCAATATTTTGCACAAACTGAAGAGCAGCACAATCACCGACTTTGTTGTCACTCCAGCTGGGAAACGGCTTTAGTTTCGGCGCTGTTGTATCATTCTGGTTGGTCGGAATTGTCGCAAGGGTTGCCGGGACTCCGGTCAACATGCGCGGCAAAGTTAAAAATAATTTGTCCTCGTAATAATTAATACCCGATATAAGAACATTCTGGGGGATGTATTTAGTTTCGTTCAAATAAGTTTCACGATCTTCAGGAGTCTCCCATTCAAAATCAATGGTTTGCCACTCGTAAATAACTCGGAACTGTTCGCGGTGGGGTTTTGGTTTGTCGTTCTGTGCCGCGGCCGCGACTACGACGGTAAATAGGACCAGCATACGCATGGTCGATGTTCAATGTGCTAGCGTGCTACACGGCAGACGGAACTTGTTAGACTGACGGTTGATTCGCCAGTTGCGTCTTCGTGACTGCCGAGTACCGAGCGCCTGTTTAGTAAGGCTGGCGTGTGTCACTGGCCTACGTCATTAAAATATGACGATTAATTGATGTATTGTCCGTTTCCAATGTCGTTTAATAACAAGTTCGTAACATTGCATTGTAATGTAAATAAATACGACCAAGGGTGTACCAAGGACGTCTCTCCCTAGCCAGACAGGGGTCCGAACCCCCGCCAGTCTAGTCATTTATGTATATAGTGCATAGCGATTCAATGAATCGATTTAACGGAACAGACGCTTTGATAGAGTTTTCGAGATTCATCCCGCGTTACCATACATTTACTAATAGGTTTATAAAAGCTTACATACCTAACATTACTTATGAGTAAAATAAAAAACAAGTAACTACTTAAAATAATAATGATTAGCCTTCGTAATTCCGCACAAAAAGTGCCTGTTGCCTTTTTAAAACAATTAATTTACCACTATTGTAAGTTATCCAAAAATTTCAATAAAATACGTCGAATTATTTATATAAAATATTGTAAAGATGAAAATCTCTGCCACATGAGATATATCTGAGAAAAATTGTTATATTGGGTATTTTTTAACACAACAGATTATATAATTAAATATTATCATTATTACAGAAACGGGTTAAAATGAATGTCATCTGAAATTTATATGACATATTGACTCTTGTGTGACATTGTTAAAAAGAATGTAGAGAATTCATTGAAATATCTAATTTAATTTAGTAATTTGTAAAATAATATGTTATAATGTTATTCGTTATAGCTTCCTGCACTTCTTTACTTTATATTCAAAGTATCGGTATTGGTTATAGACAGTCCATTAAAGAAAAAAGATATTGTCAGTACATTTATGAAAATTTAATATACGTTCACAAACATCGTCACCTTTTTGCTCTTAATAGTGATTTTCATTATTATAACACCAGAAATAAGAGATTGCTTGTAAGTAATTCTAGTAGGCTTCATAAGATACATAAAAGCTTTGAGGATTAATGTACACACTTTTATAATAAAGTTCCAGCCACTGTTCAGACATTATTTATAAATAAATCTAAGTGTTTTATTAAAAAATGGCTCTGTCGTAAATCTTACTACTCCACAGCTGAATATCTAAGTGATCCGACGATCAGCCTGGGACGAGATTATGATTATCTAATAGCAATTGTATTTTTTATTAAAAGAGCGCTTCTTGCGCCGCTTCTTCTCTCTCTGATAGTCATTTATTTCCGAAGCGGTAGTAGTATTCTAGTATACTAGAAATGACATTCACAGACATTGACAGAATTCTAAAGAAATCAATTTAGAGAAAATAGATGCCTTTTATGCCTTTTTATCTATACTTAAATCTTATATATAAAATTCTCGAGTCACAATGTTCGTTCCCGTACTCCTCCGAAACGGCTTGACCGATTCTCATGAAATTTTGTGAGCATATTGAGTAGGTCTGAGAATCGGCCAACATCTATTTTCATACCCCTAAATGTTAAGGGTGGTCCACACGATTTTTTTTTTAATTTTTTTTTAAATTTGTTTGATTATGAGTCAGCATTAAAAAATACATACAACTTCAATTTTCACCCATCTACGATCAACAGTTACTTTTGTATCGCGATTTTAATATCGGCAATACAACGTTTGCTGGGTCAGCTAGTAAATATATAATATTGCAACCTACTTTTTACAAATTAATTATGTTTTGGGCATAAAGCATATGTTATGGGTGCAAGACAAAGATATATGTACTAGATGTGTCTTAACATACATAAATACTTATAAACATCCATGACTCGGAATCCAAAATGTGTATATTCATCATATAAATGTTTTCACCTACCGGGACTCGAACGCTGGCCTTCAACTCAGCAGGCAGGGTCACTAATTCCTGCGGTATATAGGTCTTCATTGATATATAGATTCGTCGTTAGTTATATAAAGACCAGTTACTGAGGCATGACGACGCCAGTATAAAGTTCTTGTAACCCAAATGAGTCATGCAGGATAACTTTTTGTTGTTTTAAATTATTATGATTCACCAAAATTACATTCCCACATTATAAATACTTCTCACTACATATTTATAAGCGTTTTTTTGCTCCATTAATGACGTATTTTTTTAAATGAAAACTAGGGATGAGACGAGCAGGACGTGCAGCTGGTGGTAATTTATACGCCCGACATATTACAATGCAGTGCCGCTCAGGATTACAGTACTTCACACTACAATTGCAATTGTCACCTTGAGACCTAAACAAGATGATACTCATAATAAGGACCCACTACACTACATTATATATCACAACCATTAGGTACAAACATTAAGAAGAACTCTACATACTTAAGTTTGGTAAATGCTCTAGAGTCTAGACAAACAGGAGACACCTACGAAGTTTTTTTTTCTAGGACTTTTTAAATAAACTAGGCACATACAGACAGCAGGTTTCTGTGAAACAGACAAAAAAAGCTGGTGCCAATTTTGCTTGGGGGTAGGTATGTACGAGTAGTCTACATTGTGACAACAATCTTTATAGTAGGTACATGGCTGAGCTCTCGTGTTTAGGATATTAGTAGATACCTACTTACTCCCTCTGTATCGGTCGGGTATTTCATAGTTCAAGAATGTGTATGTCTGACTATTAAAATGCACAATATGAGTAGTAGTTTAATAAGTTTGAGAGGGAAAAAAAACAAAGTATTATAATATAGTATTCCATGTAAGTAGGTAAAATATAATTTTTAACGTAAAGTAATGAGTAAATATGTAGGTATGTAATTTTTTTTTATTAAAATAAGGGGCGAGACGAGCAGGACGTTCAGATGATGGTAATTGACACGCCCTGCCCATTACAATGCAGTGCCGCTCAGGATTCTTGAAAAACCCCAAAAATTCTTAGCGGCACTACAACTGTTCTCGTCACCTTGTGACATAAGATGTTAAGTCTCATTTGCCCATTAATTTCACTAGCTACGGCGCCCTTCAGTCCGAAACACAGTCATGCTTGCACATTACTTCACGGCAGACATAGGCGCAGTTGTGGTACCCATAATCAAGCCGGCTTCCTGTGCAAAGGAGCCTCCCACTGGTAAAACGTGACTTATTGAATTTATATTCTTACTAGTTGTGAATACGCGCTTCGTTGTATCATTTTTGATTGGATAGTTATTTCTTAATGAATAATCTATCACAATTTTTTCATATAAAAAATTTCTAAAACATTTGCATTTGATATTGATTTCATTTGAACACTTTCCAAATAATTCTAGAACTCTCTAGATCATTCTAAAACAATCCAAATCATTTTAGATTAATGATAATCATACATTTTCCAAAATCACACCATTCAACCCCCGTATATTCTATACTCTTATAGGTATCAACTTGCAACCACCATAGAGCACGATGGGAGTCTTGTACCTACACTGTGACAAACAGACACTTTGCGTCTGTGACGTGCAGTTTCAACTGCAAAGTGAAATATAGAGAAAGAAATTCGACCATAATACGTTTAATTTTTAAGTTGGAACTTAATTGGGCTCTATATTGTTTGTGTGTGTGTGTGTGTTGTGTGTCATTTAAGCAGTAGTGTGTGTAATATTTATACAATTATTTTTAATGTCTCTATAAGGCATTCTACATATAAAAAGTGTGTGTGTACTTATGTATACATGCAAGAAGTTTATTGCTTACGTTTGTAGAAAGAACATTGTAAAAACACATATTGTAAAAATCTTGCAACGATGGCTTTCGGTCTTGAACCCTCTGCCTATCCTAATAATTGACGAAGAAACCGAAAAAAAAAATTACGAATATCGCAAACGTCACATAATTTTAGGAACCCACCCTGTTACTTCTGTGTTACATTGATGCGCGCGCATCTCATAATTTTTTCATTTTGCGCCTAAAGAAGTATAACTTCAAAAATACACACATCAAAAAAGTCCAAGCAACATGCATGATATTACAAATTTACCATTTATATTAATTAATTTCTAAGCCTTTATTCGCTCAAAGTGCATAGGTATGTAAACTTTTTTGTTATTGATAACATACCTACTAGCTGGTTGTATAATAAAATTTCGATTATGTTTTGTTTTTCTCATAAAACTAAATTAAAGGGAATTTGTTTGAATTTAAGTGCTATTTTATTGGTACCTTTAGTCTTGATTTTATAATTTTACCAATCATGTAAATAAAGTTAGCGACAAAATTTAATTGTTAGATATTCTTTACGTCATGGAGCGATGACATTTGACGGCAAATGATGTTGCAAGCGGGAATTAACTCGGCATTGTGGCATTCATAGAAGTATTTGTCGTCTTTGGCAGCGCTACAATAATACAAGGGAACAGCATTCAGGCCGTAAAAGGAGTACAACTACTCGGCAAGACCGGTACCTACAACTGACTGCAAGACGCCAGCCGATGTTA
This sequence comes from Leptidea sinapis, assembly GCF_905404315.1. NCBI lineage: Eukaryota > Metazoa > Arthropoda > Insecta > Lepidoptera > Pieridae > Leptidea > Leptidea sinapis. Next base: position 28,976,246 of record NC_066312.1, on the reverse strand, counting down.
ACCGCTGGAGAGATAAGTCCCCAAACTGTGCGAAATCGACTGCATGAGTATGGCCTACGAGCTCGACGAGTTTTTGATGTGTGTAGCTTTATGCCCTTCTTCTCCATAAAAACTTTAAGTGTGTTACGTTTAAGTTCAAGTTTTCGTTATACGTATTTATATAATATACTTAGATGAATGTGAGAGATTGTTGTGATAAAACACTTTCTGTATTCATAGTACAGATTTATAAATTTACTAGCTGCCCCGACAGACGTTGTTCTGTAGATAATAAAAAAAAGTACTGTTTTATAGGATGCGCCAATAATATTTCAAAACATCAAGAATTATTTCTTAAAAAATGTTCCCTGTTGTTCTAATGAAATTGTTTCACAGCGGAACTGTCAAACCGCGCGTCACTAAATTCTGTCATAGAAAATATGTCCATAGAAAACAAATATCTAACTACTAACTAAAACTATCCTATCACTCAAGTTGGACCAAACTGCACTCCATGAAGTAATCCCCATTAAAATCCGTTCATTAGTTTAGTAGTCCATCGCGGACAAACAACGTGTCACGTAATTTATATATATTAAGATGATCGACATATTAAAACTAAGTATCAAGACTGATTGATATAATTATCACATACAATCTGGATTTTCAAATAATCTTAACCAAGAGATCGCATGTAGCGCCTGATAAAGTAGAAATAATTATGTCAAATTACCATTTGGACATTATACAGGAAACGTTTTCGATCAACATTATTACCAAGTGGTCAGTGGTCAGTGGTCAGTGGTCAGTGGTCAGTGGTCAGTGGTCAGTGGTCAGTGATCAGTGGTCAGTGGTCAGTGGTCAGTGGTCAGTGACCCTGAGTGATAAGAAGTCCCGGACTGGAATCAAGAAAGCTACAAATGTTTACGTATTGATTATAAATACTTGTTTCCGTGTCATGGATGTTTATGTATTACGTATGATTGTTTCTTATCCATTTTAAACAATAACAAAAGTTGCTTCACTTAAAATACTCTTTCTAACGAACTAATAAAAGGCGTAAAAGGCATTTATTTTCTCAAAATTGATTCCTTTAGAATTTTTTTTGATGTCATTTCTAATATACTAGATACTACTACCGCTTCGGAAACAAATGGCACTCTGAGAGAGAAGAAGCGGCGCAAGAAACTCTGTCAGCATTCTTTTTTTTGCGCTCTTTTCAATAAAAATATACAATATTTTACTGTCATTTCTATCGCTATAAAATAAGCATAATCTGGTCCCAGGCCGGTCGATCATTTAGATATTCAGCTGTGGTGCAATAGAATTTACGACAGAGCCATTTTTTTTATAAAACATTTAAATTTATTTACTAATTCAACGGAAGTAGTATGCAAAAACAAATTTCTGTATTAATTACTAAAATACGTACAAAATTATTTATAATCTACTTAATATATCAATTTACAATTAAGTCTTATATATTTAGGTCTTAGAAACTTATTTCTTCAACCTATCTACGTGTTAAGTTCTGTCCAAACTGTTCTGTAGTTCTGTCAATCTATATATATATATATATATATATATATATATATATATATATATATATATATATATATAAAAATGAATTGTTGTTCGTTAGTCTCGCTAAAACTCGAGAACATCTGGACCGATTTGGCTAATTTTGGTCTTGAATTACTTGTGGAAGTCCAGAGAAGGTTTAAAAGGTGAATAAATATGAAAATGCTCGGATTTAAATAAAAATACAAATTTGTTTTTCCTTTGATGTGTCCTCAGTCGTTTAGAAATCAAATTTAAATTAATTTTTATAATTTTTTTGTGACAATTCTTTTATTTTTATTTCATTATGATTCAGCATTAAAAAATACACATTACTTTAAATTTTCACCCACCTACGATCAACACCTATTTTTGTATCGCAATTTTTTTATTATTGTGTTCCACAGAAACACTATTTCTGTGGATGGAACTGGAACAAAATGGCAATTGAATATAATAATTATTGAAGTACGATACATTTTATGTACGATGTGATATTATTTGGTAGGTCTGAGAATCGGTCGCCATCTATTTTATATACCCCAAACATTTTAATTATTGAATTTTTCTTATTATTATATGGCAATACAACGTTTGCTGTGTCAGCTAGTAGATAATAAAATATGATTTAAGAATTCGGGAAAGATGCCGTCTAAATAAATGTGTTGTTATAAGTATTTTATTAGTTAAAAATGTTATCCTTAAAAGATATATATAATTATGCCATTGCGGTTTTTCTGTTGACCTATTTATAGTCTTCAAATAATCATTAATTGCCACCAGAGAATGAACAGGCACGGAATAGAACTATTTTTGATTACAAAAAGTGGAAGTAACCTAATTGGCAGTAATATATAACATTTTTAAAAATGCGTTGTAACTGAACCACGTGAAGTGAAATAATTAAAATAGATTTTCACCCCACGTTAAAACTTTGTTCACAATGTTCCCTTTGATGCAAGTTGGCAAGTAATTGCTTTATTTTTCTGCGAATTGCTCTTTCACTTTGATATTTCGAAATTGTTTTTGTTGTTTACAATAATAGAATATTTTTATTCAAGTTAGTATTTTCTTTGATTGACGAGTGTTACACATTTATATAAAATACACTGGCCTGCAAAAGTAAGTATCACACTTTTCAAATTAATTTTTTTTCTTAACTATAGAAGGTAGAGATTTAAGATTAAAAACGTTTTGTTGCAAATTTTATCGGCTTTAATTCTTAGAAACTAAAATTATACATTAGTAACATTTTTAACTTAAAAAAGATAAAACAATGAAAATAGACATTTTTAGTTTAGTGTAAGAAAATTCAACTTAAATGTTATTAATTATTATTATTATTAATTACATGTTATTTAATTTTTAATAACTGGTATTACTAATATATATGGAGATGTCTCTGAATTAAATAAATAAATAAAAAATAAATAAAAAAAATTGCCTCCTCGAGCTCTGCTTACAGCTTCGAGCCGGTTTGGCATACAGAACACTAGGTTTCGGAGCCGATGTTGGGGTATATTCTCCCATTCTTCTACCAGGCTTTAGTGCCCTGAGGGTAGTAGGTGGTGGTCTGCGATTTCTGACTAGCCTCCCAAGCTCATTCATCCCAGGCGATTTCAATCGGGTTGAGATCAGGACTTCTTGATGGCCAAGCCATCACGCTGATACCGACCTCCTGAATATACTCTTGTATGATATGAGCCGTGTGTGGCCGGGCATTATCATACATCAGCATCGATCCATCACCCATATTTGCTAAATACGGCCCTGCATACTCATTGAGAATCTCTTGAGTATATCTTTACCCAGTGAGGGTGCCATTTTCTATGCTACTAGCTCTGTGCGACCTTCTGAAGATATGCCAGCCCATACATGTACACTACCTCCACCTTATTGGACTCTTTCTGAGATGCAGGCTTGAAGGTATCGCTCACCAGGTCGCCTGTATACACTTTGCTTTCCATCAGAAGTGTGTGATACCTACTTTTGAAGGCCAGTGTACTTTTTAAAGTATTAAAACAAGTTTTATTTGAAACTGTTATTTTGCATACGGCTTAGGCGTAAAAGTTACATTTCTTTTATTATTTTATTTAACCCTTTCAGAGCACGTTTTCAGGGTGACTGTTACGCAAGAACCTAATGTAAAAATACAGTTTAATTTACACGTGTTTTAATCCTTTGAAAAGTATTTTCAATTTCCGAACGTTACATTTTATTATGGAAACAGTAATATAATTGACGTTGGTACTGGGGCTACTTCGACCACCATCTTTGATACGTCGTTCTCAGTAAATATCACATCTTTGTGTCATTTGGCGTCGAGACACAAGTGTCGGGCCAAGGCCCGTGGGGCCCAGAGGCGCGGAGAATGTACAAAGTACTATCTTCTCGGATATTTTTGGAACAATTCCCCATAGTGAGAGTTTTTACTTCATGAAAACATTTTAAGTATTATAAATATAGTTATTATAATATATTAATCCATACATTAATAAATTTCAACTTTTTCGTCATACCTACTTTTTCAATCTTCAAAATCACACAGTTTCAATCCATTTAAAAGTATCATCTAGTTTGATCGAAATCTTAGATAATTTATACGTTAAGACTCGCGATTAGTATGTCACTTTGTGTTAGTGTGCGTGCGTTGCTTCAAATAGAGGTTAACAGTTAGCCTCAATTTTTTTCGACGTATCCACAGCTGTCACAGTCTATCTAGACAAATAAATGATCTAAGATCGAAATTATCATTGATGTGAATCAGTGATAGTGATTTGATTTATCATTTGCTAAAGTCTGACTTATAATAATGAATTCCGTAGGTGTGAGGTAACGCAGGTATTGCAAAACTCATCTTGCATTAATATTCGACCTTAATGTAACATTCCAGCGCCGCGCAACATATTATAATCGATTTTGACTTCTATTGCAACACAATAAGGTGCATATGAGAGCCTTATTTGATAAATTCATTACGCCTAGAGTGTGACAGGTAAGGATCTTCCGTGGACGCGAGTTGGAAGATAGAGCTGTTAATAAGTTTCATTGATATAGATGACGCACAGTGTAGTGGCTTATTGTGACGTAAAAGAGGGACCAGTATTACTTACAAATCGAAGCTACCTTAGGGTATGGAAGCGCAAACTCTCTAATGGACTACACAGATTGTCGGATTTGGTACGGCCGATCCATTGATCCGGCGTCACACTCGGTGATTATAATAACCCAATAATATGAACCCAACATCTTTGAAAATCCATGACGAAAATCATAGCAATCATCATTCAGTGGGAGGCGCCTTTGCACAGGAAGCCGGCTAGATTATGGGTACCACAATGGTGCCTATTTCTGCCGTGAAGCAGTAATGTGTAAGCATTACTGTGTTCGGTCTGAAGGGCGCCATAGCTAGTGAAATTACTGGGCAAATGAGGCTTAACATCTTATGTCTCAAGGTGACGAGCGCAATATTGTAGTGCCGCTCCGAATTTTTGGGTTTTTTGAGAATCAGCTGAACGTCCTGCTCGTCTCGTTCCTTATTATTATAAAAAAAAAAATAACACACAACTCATCAACCCCACATCTTCATACGCAAAACACTTGAACCAAGTTACTTGGCATATGCCCGTACTTAGGTTCATTACCGACCTAAAGTCGAGAACAAAAATCTGTTGAAATAATAATAAAAATGCGACATACCATCGAATACGGTCCTCCACCAGACCAACTAGTGCAGTGACAGTCTCTACAATTGTCCATGATTTTTTCTTGTGCCAACTACAAAATGTTATTTAAAGTAATTTTAGTTTTTAACTGACTTCAAAAAGGAGGAGATTATCAATTCAATCGGTATTTTTTTTATGTATGTACACCGATTACTCTGAGATGATGATCCGATTTACGTAATTCTTCTTTTGTTTGGTGCGAAATAGATGCCATTTGGTCCCATAAAAATCTTACATAGTTTGGCCAATTAGTTTTCATTTTATGAACATTTATATTTTTATTTCTATTTTTATAAAGAAATGTGAATCGGGCCTATTACCTCCGCTACTAACACTCTTTAAGCGCTCTATTAATGAAGGGACCTTCCCTAGATGTTGGAAGGAAGCCCGAATAGTACCAATACATAAAAGAAATCAAAAACAAATATTAGTAACTATAGAGGTATCTCCATTTTGAATATATTTGGTAAAATGTTAGAAAAAATTGTATATGATCATATTTATAAAAATTGCCTACAATGCATCCCTATCAACCAACACGGTTTTATTAAATCTCGTAGTGTCCTTACTAACTTGCTTGAGTTCACTCATACCGTCAAGTGCGACATAAATGATAGATCACAAATAGATGTAATATACACAGATTTTGAAAAGGCTTTTGACAGAGTCAACCACAGTATACTATTAAAGAAGCTTTACGCAGTTGGAATCAGAGGGAACCTTCTTAGATATACAGAATCGTATATAAGAAATCGCTGTCAGGCCGTCGTCCTCGGTGGTTTTAGATCAGACCTTGTTGAGGTGACTTCTGGTGTACCTCAGGGATCGCACCTGGCTCCTTTGTTATTCAATATATATTTATATGACATCAGTAATTGTTTTGCTAGTTCAAACTTCTTGCTGTATGCTGACGAAAAAAAGATTTTTATAAAGATTTCACATATAGACGATTGCTTTATGTTACAAGATGACTTAAATAGACTGTCACAATATTATAAAATAAATAAAATAACAGTTAATATTGCTAATTGTCAAATTATTACATTTTCACGAAAGCATAGTAACATAAAATTTGATTATACTTTAAATAACGAAATCATTCCAAAAATTACTCAAATAAGGGATTTAGGTGTGATCCATGATAGCAAACTAACCCATAATAACCACATCGAAATAATAACACAGAAGGCTTATAAAAATCTAGGGTTTATTCTTCGCACTTGCGAACCTTTCAATGACATCTTGTGTCTAAAAGTGCTATATTATGCTTACGTGCGAAGCATCCTTGAATTCGCAAGTCCTATCTGGAGGCTTACATATCAATGTTATATTGATCGCCTTGAAAAAATACAAAAGATATTTATGAAAAAATTGAATTTCAAATCTCAATTCATTCCTATAGACTACAAAGAAGCCTGTAATTATCATAAAATCGATACCTTGGAAGATAGAAGAGATGTAATTGATATGTTACTCCTTTATGATATATTACATAATAAATTTGACTCTCCAGATATCTTAAATAAAATATCATTCCAGGTTCCAACATTACGTACTAGGCATACTAATTTATTTAACATTCCCTTTGCTTCTACTAAGTATCTTAAATATTCACCTCTATTTCGAATTCCTGACATATATAATAAGAAATTTTCTTCCGTCGACATTTTCAACTTATCACGTCTGAGGTTCAAAAAACTGATATTAAACTGTTTAAATTGCAGGAGTTAATCATCAGTATATTCAGGATAAATTATTAGTCTCACATCGTAATTTAAACATTATATTCGAACACTCACATTCACTCACACCACTCACACTACTCACATTCACTCACACTACTCACACCACACAACCTTCTCACCGTTTCAGTTGTCTTAATCTACTTTGTCACATACTTATTGTACTGTTAATAGTATTCCTTTTAATTGGCGTATCTATTCTGTATAATTTATAATATACTCTTTTCATTTTGTTAGCTGTAAGGAATCATAAATAAATAAAAAAAAAAAACATTCGTCTATCTGGATGACATAATTGTTTCTGTGGACGCCTTTTTTTTGGAGTTTTCATTCAGGTTGATCATATATTATTATTAACTGATACTAAAACGTGAAAAATAAAAAAAAATAAGTTTAAAAAAACTGACTTCAAAAAGTGAATAGTATCAAATAATTAAAAAATTTTTTAACTAAAAATTATTTTTTTTTTATTTGATACTTTTCACTTTTTGAAGTCGATTTTTTTAAACGTAGTTTTTTTTTATAGTTAGTACCTTATTTTAAAGTATAATGTACATGTTCGTAGAGGGTTAGTAAAGCTTTCTGTTGACGAATTGGTTATGCTTTTTAAATTCTATAATTATCTTGACACGTAATGCCAGATGTGCGTGAGAACTTACTCGGAGCAATCTGTTATTTGATAATCTTTATTATTACTACTTCATTCATTCTGGACATTTATACAAGTTTGCTTTATATACAGTCAAATACTGTATAAAAATACACCTATCCCGAGAAGGGTGGGAAAACTCACCTTAATTATTTTGTAACTGCAATGGCATTGGCATGCTTCCCTTTTTTCTTAAATTTCCATTCACAATACGAGCTTATTCTTGGTAGTCAGTAGTTGTTTTCTTTCAGCTTGTTTTTTTAATTTGTAGTTCTAACAGGTCGTGATAGCTTTGATATTTTAAGGTTTTCGACAGAAAAAGCTTTAATGGCATTCTTCTATCCTGCTTTTCCTACTATTACTACTACTATATTATAAACGCGAAGTTTGTATGAATGTATGATTGCTATTCTTTCACGAAAAAACTACTGAATGGGCTTTGGTGAAACTACAATAATGTAGCTTACACATCAGAATAACACATAGGCTATAAGTTATAGAGATATAGTGTTAATTATCCAAAAGTGTCAAGTAGGAAAAAATCTGCCATCTGCGAGATATTCGAACGTGCGCCGCAAAAACCGTTGGAGTTACACGTATTTAATGTATAATGGAAATGTTTATCTTAAATACTAAGAATTACAAAAAGTCCTGCCACAGCATATATCTATCTTATATGTGTAAGCCATTATCACCAAAATGGTAAACCATAAAATCCAATAATAAGTGATAATTCATTTTAATGCACATTTGGTAGCTTCAAATTGATTCTTGTATAAATAATAATAAACACTTTTATCGCTTCTGTTATTTAATTTACTGGATAAATAATAAATTTTAGTAGATCATAAAGATTGCTTTTGGCACTACATCATTATTTTTATTAGTTACGACGACGACCAACCGAGTGCGCGATACTATGGTGCGGTCCGGCGGCGGGCAAACAACTGCATAAGTTTTATTCAAATTTACAAATTCAAAAACAGGTTGGGACAATATTTATAGGCTACATATTGTCACGATAGATGCAGTCATATTTTTGCTACTTGAAAGCATCCACGCGGACCACGTCGCGGGCAGCAGCTAGTTTATCAATAATATATTTACTGACGACACTTCCACCTCGAGATTGCCTATGTCAGTCATAAGACACATCAAGGAGAATTACGATGAATACTGGATGGAGATGAGTGAATGCAGACAGGCGAAAGAAGCTCTACATTCACTTAACGTAAGTTCTAGAAAGATGGTAAAATTCATTCCCTATGTAAATAAATATATATCTATTATAAGTAATTATTTTCTGTGATAATACCGACGTAAAATTCCTATATTTCTATTTAATAAAATTAATAAAATTAAATAGAAATATAGATAGATAGATATGAATTATCTGTTACTGTTCTTTTAAAGGAATAGTAAATAAACGCTAATTTATGATTCTGTTCATAATATTATGTTGATACCTTGCACGTGATTTTGTCTAAATATTAATAATTGATTAATATTAGTAAACTGTAAATAGAGGTCAATATATATAATAATACTGATTCTTATACGCGTCTCTATTTCTATCCCTAACTCCTTCCCACTTCCCCCTTAAAATTGAGTTTAGGGAAGATTGGCCCCATGGATCGGTCTGTCTTCTTGTAAAAGGTTTTAAAATAGCTGTTCACTAAACATAAAAAATAGACCATTAAAATTTGCGTGAAGGTTTATTATTTTGGGAGGTTTAAAATGTCTGCAAAGCAATACAGCTAACTGAAAGTGTCTGGGAGTATTGAGGACATAATTTAAACGATGTATAAAATATACGTAAAAATTTTGAACTGAACAGCTTTGGGAATTTACTTAATAATGTTTATATGTACCTTGATTAACTGATACCTGGAAATTGGCCGTCTAACAAGCTAGCAGTTAGGCATGCGATCGTAGTACACACTAACACTAATCAATCATCCATATTTCGTTCGTCAGAAACAAGAGTCACCAAACATCGCGATGTTTGATGACTCTGTTATGCTGTACTTACCTTTATAGTGAAACAAATATAAACTTATTAGTCTTGCCAAAGAATTTATCATTCACTGTCATCTAGATCGAAGCTATGAGTTTTCGAAAATACAATGAAATGCTTTCAAAAATGAGATCTAGATACAGCTCCGCTTCACGTAGTCTTGTTGGGGTTTTTACATTTTATAACTTTTGAGTTATGACTGTGGCACATTTCGAAGATTAAATGTCTTATTTTATTGTTGTTGTCTAACAATTTTTATGGGTTCCCTGCTCAAACTGAAAATATTGCTTTAAAGGTTGGCAATGAGTTCCTACCTTTTTTTGAGATGCCTTGTGTAGAGACGAAAACTTTGCTGAATTAACACTAATCATCATTCAATCAATGGATTTCTACAAATCAACACATATTTCCACTAATTGTTGGTAAATGGGGAAATAAAGGTATAACTATAAAAATTATAAGTGTTTCTGTTTGACTCTACAATTCAAATTCGTATTATATATACACCAATGCAAAAGCAGTATGTTCTTTTTTTTACGACAGTAAGGAACGAGACGAGCAGGACGTGTAGCTGATTATAATTGATACACCCTGCCCATTACAATGCAGTGCCGCTCAGAATTCTGAAAAACCCAAATATTCTGGGCGGCATTTCAATTTCGCTCGGCACCCTGAGACGTAAGATGTTAAGTCTCATTTGCCTAGTAATTTCACTAGCTACGGCGCCCTTCAGACCGAAACACAGAAATGCTTATACATTACTGCTTCACAGCAGGAAAAGGCGCTGTTGTGGTATCTATAATCTAGCAGGCATCCTGTGCCTTTGCACAGGCTCCTTTGAGCCTCTCACTGGTTAATGCCCTTACGGCCGTTCCCAATATACTATCTACAGATAGAGATAAATTACTACCTTCTACTGTCAGTAATTAGCTGTCAATAATCTAAAGCTGTCCCAATCCACACGATAAGTCATTCTTATCGCCGTATATTGGGACGCATGAATTGCAATTCCCATACAAACTTCAAACATTGACAGACAGCGTGAACGGTACGGACAGCGTATAAGGTAAGTTACCGTCGATAAGTTTATTGGGACAGAAAAGTCAACGATAGTTACGATTTTTATCTGAAGTAAGAGATAGACTGAATTTTGGCCTAGGATTTCCCTTCCCTATTCTTTTCATGCTCCGGGGAAGCATCGGGAAAAATTATTGTACATTTAACTCAAATCAGGTAAGAATCAACACCATACTGCAGTTGCAATGTTTGAAATATTAATCAGATTCGTTGCTCAGTGAATGAATCAAATACGATCGGTATTAGTATTCGTTATATTTTCATAATTCGGAAGTGCTTTTTGTATTTCCTTACCACACGTAGCACGCAACAAGCGCCGGTTGGTGAAGTGTTGTAATTATTACGGCCGGCGCGTGTTCGGAGAAACTACGATTTGTACTTCGCTATTGAAAATAAGTAGTTTTCAACTTTCATACAATGCCAGTTTGCTTATAATGAAGGCTATTTATTTATTTATAAAAATGGCTTAATAACTAGATATAAAAATAGAGCATGTTGCTGCAAGACAACCGATGAGCACATGCCAGGTTTATTACTTTAGTGTGCGAGACAAGCTACTTAAATCTTACACTTGCGCTTTGTATGTCATTTTGTGTAAGTGTGCATGCATTACTCAAAATATAGTTAAACAGTCAACTTTTTTTCGACGGTTTCACAGCTGTCACAGTCTATCTAGACGTATAAACGATCTAAGATTATATCAGAATAAACAAGTTGTTCAGTTTCAACACTACATAAACTAGGTATCAGCTGTGTGATATACCAATACCTCCTCGGTCAAAGTGCATAAAAGATCGGTGCGGCCACGTGTTCTTAGAAAGGCTGTTTAATAATGCTACGGACAATTTCCAATAAGGCAACAAAAAATTTTATAGCGAGTACGATACCTGCTAGAACTCTTTTGACTCTGAATGATGAGGATACCCTCAATCAAGGCCTCAGATATAGAGAATGGCTCACTCGAAATGCTTGCTTTGCTAACTTGCGGGTGGGTACTACTATGATATGATATGATACTATGACTCACAAATAAAATATGAAAAACAAAATTTAATGAACGACGCGGGATTCGAACCCACGACCTCCGGCGTACCGTGCCGGTGCTCTAACCAACTGAGCTAACCGTTCGAGTACCGCCTCGTTATTGTCAGATGAAGATAATGAAGATGAAGCCACAGCCTGGGAGTTGAACAAAGCAAACAGAATTTTAGAACGAGGCGGTACTCGAACGGTTAGCTCAGTTGGTTCGAATCCCGCATCGTTCATAAAATTTTGTTTAACAAATTTTATTTGTGTATTAATCCTAGAAGTGAGGGTTATCACTTTAAAAACATAACATATTGACTACTATGATTATTTATAATTTTAAATTCCTTAAATTAATTAATACTTATAGATTTAACTTATAGGTATGCACAGCGTTGCCTTAATTAGCTATTGTAAGTAGCACTTTAGATAAATCCAAATAAAAAAAGGTTCAAAAACATATTTCTTTAAATAGCCACAAACTATTGAATTTTCTAATATATAATTTTGAAACTAGTTGAATGGGTGAATTTAGGCCATAATTTTTTCTGGAAAATCGAACATGTGACAGTACCTACTTGTATAGTCGAAGTCAAATAAATTTTATTCAATTTGGCTCATGCTAAGCGCATTTAATAAATATAAACAAATCATAATAACATATCTAAACACACACACTCTCTCACACGCACACACACCCTCACACACACACACACACACACACACACACACACACACACACACATACACACATTCTTAGAAGTTATACTTTTATTTTATTTTATCTGATTTTGATAATTTGTTTGACTATATAGGTAATGATGTCTTGTACCGAGAAGTCTGACAGTTCATACTAGTTTAGCTGTCTTTGCTTCCTGTTTTGTATGTAAATAATTAATAATATAATTTAGAACTATTTGTAACTTGTAACTACTAACTATTATTAATTATTGTAATGTTTGGGAAATAAAGTTATTATTATTATTATTTGAATCGAAATTACTTTTTATGGGGCTGCATTCAATACTTCTATGAATAGTGATCAAAGTAAAGGTATTAGGGAAGCGGTATTTAAAATTGTAAAATTTATGTAAGTATTGAAATATCTATAAATATATTAATTTAAAATGAACAACATAAAGCAGAGCCAGCCATCACCTCAATCAACCTTGTCTATGGGATGGAAACCCACCCACATTTAATTTATTTACAGGATAAGCATATACCGTCTACAGAATGACTCCTTAAACCGTATAACCTGAATCACGTAAGTTTAACTTTAACGATGTTTAAAAAACCAAAATCTAAATACAAGGTGCATCTTTAATTTTAGTAGGAAACGTGTAATAGCATGGGTATATAAGACTTTTTTAATAAATTACGTATGAATGTAAAGTATCAGCTTAATCCATTTGAACGCGTGCAACGCAGAGCAGCTCGAATTGTCGGGGACCCCGTGCTCTGTGAATCTCGTATTTGTCACGGGGAGTGTTCTGAAGAGCTGTTTCACCTGATTCCTGCCGCCGAATTCCACCTCGACATGCCACAAATTAGGATATCATCCCCACCATCTGGGAGTGTGGCGGTCCTCCATAGTGCGGTTTTCAAGAACCTTTCTTCAACGTACGACAAAGCTGTGGAGAGAGTTTACTTGTGCGGTGTTGCCGGGACGATACGACATGGGTAACACCAAAAAAAGCGCGTACAGGTTCCTTAAGGCCTGGCAACGTTCCTGTGGTTCTTCTGGTGTTGCAAGAGAATGTGGAAGTCGGTGATAACTTAACACCACGTGACACGTACGCTCGTTTGTGTCCTTTTCGATATAAATAAAAGTCTTTATGACGGCAATTATCATTAAAGTTAAGATTCCCCTAATAATAAAGTATTAATTACCTATAAAAAAGTTTAAGTAAATGTACCTATTTTGAGATTATGTTGTTAAAAAACATACTAGGTATTATATTATCTCTGTAATGTGCTATTCTACGTTTTCATAACGTTGCGCCATCTTTCGTCGATTTAACAAATAGCTATTGCTAACATGAGAGACATCTATTATGAAATTGATCAACTACTTGAAACACTGGATTTCAATTTGTTTCTTATTCGTTAGTCACTGTTGTATGGGATATCATATTTATTTATAATATGTTAACCATACAGACTATCAGACTATGTTAAATCATTTAAAAAAACACTTGATGCATATATTCGAACGTCTTTTGTATTTATTATATATTTTTAGAATATCATTAGTAATAAATGTAATCATAATAATAAAAATTGCAGAATACTTTCCAACTCCCGTATGGTCTAGTGGCTAGGATACCTGGCTTTCACCCAGGAGGCTCGGGTTCGATTCCCGGTACGGGAAACACTTTTTATGCTGCGTAATTTTATGTTTTTTAACTTAAAACGGTTGCGTTGTAGTTTCGATTTTCCTGTTTTCTATATTTTATAAGTTTATTTGGATATATATTTTTTTTATGAAAAAAAGGGATGAGACGAGCAGGACGTTCAGCTGATGGTAAACCTTATGGTAATATAAACTTGCATGGTTTGCATAGGTGTTATTTTGTACACATCTTAGTTTCGGAGACTACTTGAGATGTTCCTGTGGGAGGTTACTTTGCACCAATCTGGGAGTGGGGTTTGCGTTTATCTGTTTGTGGAATTACTGTGCTTCTGAGATTCACTGATGAATGTCAAAAGTTTTCTTTTCTTTATGTATTATTTATTATTTAATATACCACCATTTCGGAAAAGGTTGAGATTTGATTCGGAAAGTCAAAAACTCATTGACACTCTTTTAAATCAACATTTAAAGCTTAGTCTCTTTACAAATCTTTTCAATTACAATATAATATGTAAAGTGATGCAATAAAAATAATCAAACGTCAAATGCTAAACGCCTTACACGTGTAAGTAAAAAAAAATCAGATTCGATGGATATTAACAGCAATACTTACAGCTTATACTGTAGCTTCTAGAAGAAATACATTTTGTAAATATATTTTGCAGTAATTTGGAATTTTTTACACTATTTTGCCATCATCACGTATCGATACACATTCAGTATTCTTGGATCCAATTCTGAAGTCGCAGGTAGAACCTATTTAAACAATGCAATTTCTAAAAGGTACACGAGAAGAAGAAAATATATTCTATCTAAGTAGGTCGTACCTCGAAGGTTCTAGAATATATTAAACAATGCTCATATTATAAAGGGGCAAGATTTTTACTCGTAATGACAAAATTTACCCAAAACTAATTGATGCTGAATATAAATAGCTGAGTGAATATGGTCTGTTTTTATTTTAAAGAAAGTTACAGATCCGTACGCATATTTCAGTACAAAAAAAGTGACAGGCGTTATATTTTAATTTCAGATTTCAGGTTTTTTGATATTATTTTTCTCGGGTTAATCTGATGAATAAGAGGAAACCGATGAGCTCGCGAAAGCTGATGCCAGAGCTGGCCAATAACGTACAGAGCTCGAGGGAACGAACTGGGGCAAATTAACTGGTTTATAGCATTCCAAAGTGCTGATTAAGGCAATCAATAGCAGGAACGCGAACGAAGCCGTATCACGGAACAGGAAGAACCTAGGCATATTTAAATCAAATATTATTGTTCAAAATAAGTTTAAAATTACTTTTTGAACGTTAATAACTGACCCATTTTAAAATGTATGCCTAAGATTAGAAGGGAACATTCAACGGGCTTCTTTTTTTTCATAAAGTTCCATCACAATAAATAAAATTTGACATCGCAGTAGACGTTGGTGCTCTCTTGGAAGGATGCTGCTGCTCATCCTCCGTTCTTTGTATCCCATTGTCGCCTCTTACGAAACCCACGGAAGGAGATGGGGTACTATGGTGCGGCACCACACTTAGGTTGGATGAGGGCAGCGCAGGACCGATCGTTGTAGAGATCTTTGGGGGAGGCTTTTGTCCAGCAGTGGACGTCTTCCGGCTGAAATTACTTATCCAGTACCTATATTTTTGACTTAGTAATACGTGGTAAAACAATATGCACAATACAAGTCAATGACATTATTTATTGAGATGCAACAGTTCAAATGTTTATTTCTTTAAATTTATCTCATAATGATTGCTTAGGACCTTGAACTATTAATATCGGCTGCATTGCCCCATAGGCATAACAATATAGGTATCATAGGACATAATGATAGGACTATTGATTCCATTTGATTTGATTATAAGCGAATCCATCAAGATTAATGCCAAGAAATACATACTTTCCAGAATACTGACTGGGCACCGTTGCCTGAACAAGTACCATAGTGTGGTCGGAATAAAAAACGTACAAATTTGCATAATATGCCTCAAGTCCAATGAAACGCCTTTACATCTCGTATTAGTAGTCCGTAGGTAGGTTATTAGAATTTGATTTAGAGTTTGATTATGGAGCGAAAGAGACGGACACGCAAAAGCGAATAGCGAAGCAAGAACATTTTGTTGTAGCATTGATGAAAAATTATTAAAAACTTCAAGTTAGTCTGTAGTGACACGATTTTGTTTTTTAAAGGGGCACTTACCTGAAATACGACATTCCATCCTTTTTATGTTTGGATATGCTATTATTTGGGTAATTTTCCACTGAACACTTTGTAATTGCGTAGCGTTCTATTCAAAGCGCGGTCAAAACATAACTGACTGAAAACTCTGCCTAACGCCTAAGGAGAAATTGGCCTCATACAATTTCAATATTATTACTAATCGTAATTTTTCTCAAGTTCACGGAAATACAAAACAATATTTACAGTAGTATGTAAAGCGGTCGAGTGGTCGGTCTGTATAAGAATTTTTTCAATAGAAATTTAAATAAAAAGGTAATAGAAATGTAATAAGCGCTAATTACTTGTGGGACGACTGTCGCGTGTATTACATTATATTGCTTCGTACTCTTGCAACGCCTCGGATATTGAGAGTCTTGTATAGCATTGGTGTGCAAAATGACGGTTATATGAAAGAAGTATATTTATTTATATTTAAAAAGACTTACCGATGAAATGTAATAATTTTAATACCAAAATTAATTGTAATAATATTGGTATACTTTTCCTCAGTACCGGATAAAGCATTAGCGGAGCCCTTAGAAAATTCTATAGAGAGGCCCTTGGTCTGCTTTGAGAATCAAGTTTTAAAAACTTTATGCCCAATATTTCTTGTGTTTGACTTTATTTGTTTTTTTTTAGGTAATTACAGGCTTTAAAGTATATTTAAAAAAATAATATTTCATCTGACTTAAAAGACACTGTTCATTATACGTTGCAGTTTTTTTGTATACTAATAATTTTTGTGCAAGTTGCTAATTGCATTTGCATTCTCTTTTGATGTTGTATTTTCTAAAGGGACGGAAAATACTAAATCCCACCCGTTTACATTTTGGAAATGAGCTTATATCTTTGGAGAGGTCTTGAGAAAAGTTTAAAATCGAGTTTGGGTTACTAGATGGTCAGGATCAAACATTTCTTATGGAGTTGCATTAGAAATGAGGTTTGTTCACTAGAAGGTGAAGCCGGTCGTCACTAGTTAATAAATAAATACGAATATTCCTTGCCTCTAAATATACACATATTAAATGGCAATTAATATTTATATCCACACTATAGAGCAATAATATATAATGTGGTATGACGGTAGTCTTACATTTCTCGACTTACACACAAACCTACACTCTCAGTATACATTTATGACGTTAGTGTCATTCCTCTCCTCGATAAGCACGGTGTCGCACGGCAAATCGACCGCTCATGTAGAAAATCTTTGTGACAGAGACTAAGGGTTGCAAAATCTACATTTATGAATAATTAATAAATTATTCGCATAAATCAAATTATTTCCAGACGTTTGGGCTCAATCATGTTATGATTCCGCCCACACTTCATTATTCGACATGACTGAGTCTGCAAAATATTATTTTGCAATTATAATCTTGAGAATCAAATGTAAAAGTGGTAAAAGCCACGACATAATTATGTTAAAATGCAACTAATAAAAAAGCACTTGTGTGGCTTTATGACAACACGATGCAAGTGAAACTTTTTTTTCTATTTAACATATTATGAGAACTTTATGAAAGTTTATATTTATCTACAATGACGTTCTATATACAAATGGACATATCATTCGCAGTCTGACAGTGGAACGGCAAAAGAGTGCTTAAAGACAATTACATTGTGTGTCAACTGTCACTGTCAATCACCGAGTCTAAGTGTGCTTTAGAAAAGTGCTCAAATACGTTAACCATCCAAAAAAGATGGTGTGACTTATCAAAAGTAAGTTTATTTTATTTATATAAGATGGTAGAAGAGTAAATAATTAGTAAAACTACATTAAATATGGTACAATTATTGACAAGTATTCACATCCCTTTCTCTCTAACTCGTCAGAATGAGACAGATAACGTGACCAGCACATAATCAAAAATGGAAATTATAGAGTCGCTAATTTTTTTAAAAGCCCAGTGAACATTGATTAGCAATTTTGTGTACAGAAATTCATTGCCGGTGAATGGCTTACAAGAACGTATAAATTACAAACTAGTGCTATTTACACGGTATTACGGAAGTATCTAGTGATAATTGCAATTTACACCGCAAATCTGTGAAATATAATATTTTTCAGTTTTCCCGTACACGAGATAATGACAGAGAATTGATGCCACTAGGTTACAAGAGAGAGATGTGAAGAATTTTACAAACCAAATAAGTCGAGTGTCATTTGCTCAAACCATTGCCTCGAGGCTGATTTATATTTCACCACTAATGGATTTAAGCATTTAAAAATTTGATGCTCAAAAAGTATGATAAAACTTCTTTGACAAATGTATTGAAACCTCTTTCGAATATTTAGTCAAATTGACGCACATACAAATTCCAATTTAGCTACATTTATAATTTGACAAAGCTATCTATCTATACAAAGATACGTTGGTGTCCGCTTACACTACATAATATACCAAAAAGATACACTGGAAAAGATGTCTGAGTCTAAAAGACAAATTTATACAATATAATTTATTTCAGGGAACTTAACATTTTAATAACCAGTTTACCGAATTATTTTATTAATTTCATAAAATAATTCGGTAAGCTCATTATATGTTACCTTAACTTATTAGATCCATACATTTTAACCCTGACGAAAAACCCTCTGTTTCGTCATGGTTTAAAGAAATACCTAACTGCTACTCTACTGATGTCACTGTCCAAATCGGGTTCTTATTTCAACATACGCAGCTTAAATAGAAAAAATGTTTACATTGCTGCCTATTGACCAATAACATTTTAAATAACTGGAGTAAACGCAGAAATGTATAGAAATGGCAGTGCAAGCTTGTTATGGTGTCATTTGTGGCATATTCCATATTACGGCTATCTTTTTTGTATGACGTGAATTGTCTATAATTATGTCTAGAGCGTCATGACGTTCTATACATAACGTCATTGCTGGAGCGTCAGTGCTTATACGAAGAGGTGGCGGATTCTACGTAGGCTGGATTTACTCATGCCAATTTTTCCTAAGGGAATTCCAATTTTTCCTTAGAAACCTGTGAGGGTTCGTAATTCAATCCTGGTTAAGTTTATGCATAGCCTTGCCCACCTCCGATTGTAGCCACCTAGATAATATCTTTTACTCTATATATACAAAGAAAGTCAAAAAAAAACTGATAGGTCGCCAATGTCAATCACTAAAAATACAATAACTTAAATACATGCAAACGTCACAAAAGTTAGTAAAAAAAAACTTTTTTAGAAATTCATGGTTTATTCAATGTGCCATTAGACAGTCACTCATTTAACCAGTGTTCTACTTTTCTCTTAAAAAGTCTTTTATTTAATCATTTTAAACTAGGTGTTTTGAACTAAGTATATATAGTTATGTATATAAACAGAATACAATTTAATAACGATCATAATTTTGAGTTTTCAATAAGAAAACTCATACTAAAATATATTATTAAACTATTCTCTAATTCTTGTTTTGTCTTGTTTAACTCAATTGAACGCTGGTCAAAAATCTGTTAAAATATAATCTATTAGAATGAGAATAGTTAATCCACTTTCAGTCATTAACATTATACATTTCCAATTATGATTAAGTAGGCTGGAACTAAAACTAAAACTACTATAGTTCTGGAACTATAGCAGTTATAACATAAAAAGCATAATAAACTTATCAAATTTTGCTATCTAACCCTTTTTGTCACAATTTAAACAACTCAAGGCTAGTCGACATGTAAACATATAAAATTCTGATTAGGTACGCGACCTACATTGTGCGGTATACCATAAAACCTTTTTAGTTCAGAGATATGGAAGTTTCAATGCTGTAGTTATACAATAGTGTATATTAACCATAGATATACTAGCGCGTAGACAAGATGACATCGCGATAATGTGTGACCATTTTTGGTACGAGGACGTTCAGTTGATGGTAATTGATACGCCCTGCCCATTACAATGCTGTTCCGCTCAGGATTTATGAAAAACACAAAAATTAGCTCGTCACCTTGAGACGTAAGATGTTAAGTCTCATTTGCCCAGTAATTTCGCTAGCTACGGCGCCCTTCAGTCCGAAACACATGTTTACACATTACTGCTCCGAAATAGGCACCGTTGTGGTATCCATAATCTAGCCGGCATCCTGTGTAAAGGAGCCTCCCACAACATTTGTCAACGTGCGTTAGCTACTAGGTATTAACCAAATTAATTGAATATTAATTCAAAATATTGTCTAACTGATAGAGTCGCATAACTTTTATATCTTGCTGTACTGCTCTTCCAATAAATCCAAAGTCTTAGACTGAGATAGACATAGACTTTACTTACGTAAAACTTAACTGAGTGCGATAAAACGCAAACTTAATTTTTACAGCTTTTTATTAGCTTCACCTGTATGTATGTTTGTTTGCAACCGACTCATTTGGGCGCGAGTTTGACCGACTTTAAACGGCCAGATTTCAATTTCGAAGACCCGATGACAATACATTAATTTGATAAAATTATTCAATTTTTCCAATTTGCAAAGTAAGTGTAACATAATAAAGTCTGAGCAAACTCTAAGTACGCCCTATACATCTGAGACTTAGATACAATATTATATAATATTTATATGAATGCTTTAAACAAGATATTTATTTATATGTTTACTTATTCTCAGTAACGCCTGAACCTTATCTCTATTGTGCCTTTGCAATAACAAGTTGTATTAAATCATATTATTTAGTATTACTAGCTGCTGACATCGACTTTGTTCGCGTGGACGCTTAAAAGTAGCAAAAATACTATGTCAGCATAAAGCGTGATAGTATGTAGCTAACCTCTTGTTGATATCGCATTCTTAGATCACTTATCCGTCTAGATAGACTGTGACAGATTTGAAATCGTCGGAAAAAATTGAGGTTGACAGTTAACCTCTATTTTGAGCAATGCACGCTTACACAAAGTGATATAAAAAACGCGAGTGTAAAACGTAGCTTCTTACGCACACTAAAGTAATAAGCCCGACCTGTTTTCATCGGTTGTCAAATTCCACAGTCGGCTAGTTCTTGTACCTACACCTAGTCTGAGGGAGGGTCGCTCCAATCCCAATCTGTAGATAGTATCGTTAAAAAATTATCATTTATTTCATACTAACCGTTTTTTGTTGAATTTCGTAACACATTTGGTTTGTACATTTTCATAAAAATAAATATATATTTAACAAAATTTCACAAAAATAATGTACCTACAGACAGAGCTTACAGAATTTTATAATAGTAGAGATATTGGCTTAGTCAAACAGTGGACGGGTTTCAGCTGACATGATGAAGGTTTTAATTGAACTACTGTTTCTGGGAATATGTTCAAAAAACATAATTCTGTACGTGTACTAGAGCGATCCAACTGCTGTAAAACAGTGAAATACATCTACCAATTCTACCAACTACATCAAAGTGCTGACATGCTATATTAAAAACTGCACCGCGCCGTAATTAATTAATATAGCACTATTTTTGCGTATAAAATAAATTTTTTCTAGCGATTCTACAAGTTGAATCTCTCTTATTTCAGTGAAAAGTTTAATTACTATCTACCTCTTTGGATGATGAAGGATTTCCAATAAGTTCTCAGTCAGGATAATTACAATGTATTTCATTGAAGTTCAGCCATAATCTGACAATATTAACACTACTGTACTGTGATATCGCAACACGTGAGCCACGTGCAAATGATCAATGTTACTCACATTTCGCTATAACCCATGCTTAATGGGCCAGTTACCAGTTGATATAACGATAGTTCCTCTAATCGCTTCATAAGACTTCGATCACGCATCGTATGTATTTAGTTTTTGACGTCGGCGAACAAATGAACTTAACATATATATGAGCAGTGTAGATTAAAATGAGTCAGTCGCTGTTCTGAGCGCACGGCCGCCATTTGTATCGCAGCGCGCGAATTCCCGCCGTAAATTTAAATTTAGAAGTATTTAAAGACATTCCATTCGTTTTTAAAGTTCAATAATGCCTAAAAAGAAATAAATTGTTCCTAATTCGAATTTCGAGTGATATTATATTTAAGTAGGACATGTGTTAATTTGTGACAGTTATAGCAAAGTTTGCCGCGTGTGATTAGCAAATTTTCACAAAATATATTCTGTGATAACGTTGTGAAACTCTAGCCAGTGTTGTAAACTTTACCGTTTCGGTTTGTTTCGTGAAATTTGATTTCGCGAAACGTTGTTACAAACTTTCTTTATGATAGGTCCATATATGAAGGTGAGTTTATCAACTATATTTTTTAACAAATTTTGAGTTTACTTCGTTGTGTTTTTCATTTAAAACCAAAAGGCATATTATATGATTGTTAATATCCATTTGGCTATGTTCCTATATACTTATGTAAGGATTCTGTAAGGGCTAAATGTTGGGTATTTCGATTTAATGATTTATAAACAAAACTAATTACAATAATAATCCTAAAAATTTGTATGTAAAAATAAACACGTAATCGATAGCATAAGAGGGTTTTTTAAAATATTTTATATTAATAATAATAATAATATTTATACAATACTCACATAACTCCGCCAATCGACTTGTATTCTGTGCCGACTGTTAATTCTGTAATACTTTAGAGTAGGGTATTTGATTGTATTTTTTTACGCTTTTCGTATGAGAAAATATTTTATTAAAATGTATTACATTAAAACTAAACTACATACATGATAAGGACGTTTAAAGATGACTTTTAATTAAAAATTATCCTTTCAATTTATAACATTCTGTTTAGGTGGCGATAATGATCAGATAATGACTAGAAAGCTTGATAAGAAGATCTAAGATTACTTACGGCCGTTCCCAATATACTATCTACAGATAGAGATAAATGACTACCTTCTACTGTCAGTAATTAGCTGTCAATAATCTGAAGCTGTCCCAATATAGCCGATAAGTCATTCCTATCGCGAGTTCACTGTTGCAATTTCCATTCAAACTTCTATCGCTGGTAAGCTTTACGTCGTCACATTGACAGACAACGTGTACGGATAAGATGAGTTACCGTCGATAAGTTTATTGGGACAGAAAAGTCAATGATAGTTACGATTTTTTATCTCAAGTGGGCCACAACCGGAGATAAACTGAATATTGGGAATTGCTGTTATACGTCTAGAATCTAGATAGACTTTGACAGCTGTGGAGATGTCGATAAAAATTGAGTTGAGCAATGCACGCACACTAATACAAAATGTCATACAAATCGCTAGTGTAAAACGTAGCTCGTCACCTTCGCACGACACGCCACAAGTTAGGATATCATCCCCACCATCTGGATGTGTGGCGGTCCTCCACAGTGCGGTTTTCAAGGAGCTTTCTTCCACGTACTACAAAGCTGTGGAATGAGCTTCCTTATGCGGTGTTTCCGCGACGATATGACATGGGTACCTTCAAAAAAAGCGCGTACACGTTCCTTAAAGGCCGGCAACGCTCCTGTGATTCCTCTGGTGTTGCAAGAGATTGTGGGCGGCGGTGATCACTTAACAACAGGTGACCCGTACGCTCGTTTGTCCTCCTATTCCATAAAAAAAAAACCTAAACCTGGCCTGTTTTTATCAGTTGTCTAACAGCAAGAGACTCTTTCTAGACGTATAAATTATCTAAGATGTCAAGGTAAGATCTCATCATAATAATTGGAGGTAACTATGATGATAAGGTATATAAAATATTAGATATAGCTATATTAAACAATCTTATCGATGCCAATCGATAATGACACCAACATAATATGATAGTCACAGTATCTTTAATATTACTATCTATAAATGCTTATAACAACTATATTTATCTTATATCTTTAAACGAGCAATTCTTGTATATATATTATATATATAATCTGAATCTCGGAACGGCTCCAATAATTTTCATTAAATTTTGTATACAGGGGATATCGGGGGCGATGAGTCGATCTAGCTAGGTGCCTATTTCTGCCGTGAAGCAATAAGGTGTAAGCATTACTGTGTTTCGGTCGGAACGGCGCCGTAGCTAGTGAATTTATTGGGCAAACGAGGCTTAAGATCTTATGTCTCAAGGAGACGAGCGCAATTGTAGTGCCGATCAGAATTTTTGAGATCTTCAAGAAGTTTGAGCGGCACTACATGGGATTGGGCAGGTTGTATTATTTACCATCAGCTGAACGTCCTGCTCGTCTCGTCCCTTAATGTCATACAAAAAAGAAACAAAAGCTGTTATGTTAGCTGATGACGGGGCGAGACAAAAATCGATGCAATAAGACAACCATAGACTAGAATCTCTGACCAAAAAAACTCAAAAGTCCAAGTTTCTTTCTTGACTATTTCCTCCTTCAAAACATAATCAATCGTTATGAAATTTCGAAAAGTAAAGGGAAGGAAATAGTCTGTATTGGACTGTTACAATTTTTCGCCTTATTGTTGTCGGACTAGTATAAATCTTAGGCTTCTGTTTACTGTATCGGCCGTTCCCAATATACTATCTACATATAGAGATAAATTACTACCTTCTACTGTCAGTAATTAGCTGTCAATAATCTGAAGCTGTCCCAATATACCCGATAAGTCATTCTTATCGCCATATATTGGGACGCGTGAATTGCAATTTCCATACTAACTTTAATCGCTGGTAAGCTATACGTCGTCCCATTGACAGACAGCGTGTACGGATTAGGTGAGTTACCGTCGATAAGTTTATTGGGACAATAAAGTCAACGATAGTTACGATTTTTATCTCAAGTAAGAGAAGGAGTGAATATTGGGGACGACCGTTAAACACTATTGCAGTATAGTAGTAGTAGCTTCCTCGTATATAATACTTATAAATACAGAACCCAGGCTATAAAGGGCGCCACATATTGCTCTGATTTATTGTCTGTGGCAGCCCTCATACATATTCGAATCCTGTGGCGCAATGAAAAAACCGGGCCTATATAGGGCTCGCAACACTTGTAATGCCTGTAGTTTTGCAAGAGAACATAGATGGTGGAATTCCTTACAATTAACTGAGCCCCACGGTCGAATGTTTGCCACAAAAAAGCACAAAAATATAGAGCTCGGCTAAGGTACGTATTTCAGTAAGCGTCTCAGTATGTTATAAACGAAGTGTGACTATTGTTGTCCCTCTTATACACAGTTATGAAGACAATATCGACTCAGTAAACGTAAATTGTAGTACCCCGCGAATACTTGTAAGCATTTAGCATTACATACATACCGGAAGACGCTGTTTTGATAACCCCCCCACAAGTTGAACCGACGATCTGGTCAAGATCGCCGGAATATTTATAAAATATATTGGATGAGGGCAGCGCAGTACCCACCGTCCTGTATATCTTTGGCAGAGGTCTTTGTCCAGCATTGGACGTCTTCCGGCTGATGATGATGATGATGCATGACATTTGACAAGATGCTACATAAGTCTCTGTTAAAAATATCTCAATAATATCTTGTTGATATCGATATTGCATTGATGTAACCTCAATGACAAGGATTTTAGAATACATTAAACATCATTTCAATTTCATTGTTATTCAACAATAGTTTAATACGAGTATGTTATGACTTCCTCAAAGTTTAAATAAGTATACTTTTTCCTTGTCATTCGTATAAAAGAGCATTAAATTTTCAGTTAAAATTCATCGTACAGCTAACTATATTAATACAAATGGGAATAATAACAAATTAGACATTTATCTGTAGGATTTCTGTTTGACGGCTACTTATGAACAAAATGTACGAGCGAGCGCGGTATATTGATAAAACCGTTCCCTCTTTGTGTAGTACAAGAGTTGATGGCTATAATTATAGTCTTAATATCATCCTTGTTCCTTTAAAAAAATAATTGCTAAAATTTGTATGCTTTTCTATGTATATTTAAACGTTAATTTATGTAGGACTAGTAAGTGAATAACCTTCTATATTATGAGTTATATACAATGGTTAATAATGGTCATTTGTAATTACAATTACGAGATAATATTATTATATTTTGTCATCCGTTACGCCTTTTTGAACACGTTCAAAACATGATGCGGGTTATTTACCAAGCGCCATGTTCGCGAGGCCAGACAGTCGTGCCGAAATATCGAGAATGGAATGCAATGAATTAATTGGAGCCTTTTTAGTGTTTCATATCATATATATATATATATATATATATATATTCCAAAGGGTAATAAACTGAAAAAATATAACAATGATTTGTTGTCCATCCGGCTTTTAATACAGAAGTATTACAGGCTGTACTTTATTTTCTTATTGAAGTAGAACAGTAGTAGAACACTTTGGTCTAAGTTTACGCCTGTAAACGAGTTTATACACATAATTTAAATTTCACCAATACAAACTAGACGCAGTTATAGTCTAAACACGTTTAAATATGTAGTTACCGCCAAATGTTTAACGTTTAACATATTCTGCCCTATTCAGCCAATGTCACGTTTAAGTAAACCATCAAGCTAGAGCATGGAATAAATACCGGTGAACATATTTGATCGCGTTGAAGAGCTGTCGTTATCGTAATAGAAACAATGACATATTATAACAACTTTGACTCTGTTCATATTTATCGATGACAGTTTTGACAGCTATTTGATACATTTTTTTTTTTTTTAAACTCAGTTTCCGTGAACGCGCTTAGATGCATGCGTGCATTGGTGAAATCTGAGATTAAATAAAACTGAGTTTTATAAAACTCTGTTTGAAGGGTCATTGGTGTAAATCGGGGCTAGTTGGTGTATTTCTAATACTGATATCACAAAGACTAATTTGTACATTCACAAGTTTGAACGTTCACCGCTTATTCAAGTTCAAAAGTCTCCCTTTGTCGAACAAAATAAAGGCAATGTTCGTAAGAAACCATTTCGTTCGACCGTTTTTGACTTACTTATCAAATCTGACTACTCCGTAAAAGTCTTTTCTTTTTTCGGGTTATTACTTGGGTAACACTGAAAATGTTTAGAACTGGCCAGTTAGAAACATTGCTAATGAAAACTTAGCAGATACGGGCAAGCATAGGCATTGGTATGAGTCAAGTTCAATAAATATTACACGAACATTTAGGCGTCGGGAAGCTTTGTACCAGATGGATTCCCCATACTTTAACCGACGATCAGAAACTACTTCGCATGGACTGGTGTCGCCAAATGTTAGATAAGTTCAACGGCGGTGACTCAAATAGGTGATGAAAGCTGGATATATTGCTATGAACCCGAAACCAAAAGACAATCAGCTTAGTGGGTTTTTCCTTTCGAGGATCGGCCAACTAAGGTAAAGAAAGGAAAGTTCTTTGGTCGGAAAGATCATTTCGTGACAGTTGTGCTAGAAGATGGAAGGACAGTTACTGCAGACTGGTATGTCAATCGCTGTTTGCCTGTTGTCTTGGAAAAACTTTGACAGCAGCTCTCTCGAAGCAGGATCCTCCTTCACCACGACAATGCTTCAGCGCACTCCGCAAAACGGACTGTTGAATATTTGACTATGGCAGGTGTTGAGATAATGAGTCATTCGCCATACAGTCCTGACCTGGCGCCCTGCGACTGAAGATGCGGCAAAAAGACCCCTATGGAAGAATGGACCCACTGCTTTTCTCAGTAGTTCCATCGAATGCGACCATGTGTACAGAGGAACGGACTTTACTTCGAAAAACATTAAAAGTATTGTGAACTTTTTACATTAAGCCGTTTTTCATTTTCTAAATATTTTCAGTGCTATCTTGTATTGGCTTTGGGACAAACTAATAATGTGGCTTTCTATTGGTAATATAAGTTTCAAAACCGGTTCAGTAGATCCAGAGATTACCCCCTTCAAACTTACAAACATTACCTCTATATAATATAAATAAAGTAAAGACTATTGACGTTGGTATTTTTTTTTGTAAAAAAAATATTTTTCATTTGATCGTAGATGGATAACCTCTGTCTCACCTTACAATTGCTAGATTGAATAAACATCCATTTTAATATCTGTTTTGGATTATCATAAAATGTTTTTATAGTTGATAACCTTCACGAAATGTTTACTGACAATAGCTTTATATAAACCAAAGTTCGTTCAAACTATCAAAATGATTTAATCAACTTATAAGTAGTAATAGATCACACAGTAATATATTATTTCATTTAATCAAGAACAGACAACTAAAACACATAGCTAATGTTAATATGTAGTTTATGATCAATTGGCTTCGATAAATGTGGACTGTATAACGTCATTCACAGCTTTGTTAAGATTTATAATGTCTATTTTGATACTAGCTGGTGACAAGTGAGCTTCACTTCACTTAAACAAGTGCATATTTTACAAATCAAAATTTAAATTCGATTTTGTTAATTACGAAATTTCTAGAAGGTCAATGATTACAATCATTATTTCGTTTTTCCCTAAGGTTTTCCCTGTTCTTGTAAATAATTGTGTCAAGGCAGAACTGTCAAACTATGTGTCAAAAAGTCCCATTGAATTATTCATAGATAAATGAATAATTTGAAATTAAAATATAGTATCTATCTCTTAAGTTGGATCAAATTTGGATCAACTTTTGCACTGTGCAAATGTTTAAAATTATTATTGCCCTGGCTGACGCAAACTGAAGAAATAGGGCCCAAATTAGGACCCTTTAGAGTTAAGCTCTGCACGTTCTAATAACTATGATATCATTGTGAAGTGAGAATATAGCATTCTGCGAATATAAAATTAATTTGGATTGCTTTGAACTATCTATGCTTCAAACAATAGCTCTTTAAAAGTAATTATGCTATTGCTATTCATAACTGATAGTATACTCCAAAGTTGGTTAAACGAAAGCGTAACGAGAGTTTGAAACCATTAATATTAACGCTTTAAAATTCTACTGTGATTCCGCTGTTATCACTTAACATTAAACATAAAGGCTTACCGACCATTCACATCTTTTTGAATACCCTGCGTAGTAAGTAGCCTTTACTAATTTAGTTATATGCCATATTACGAATCCTAGAGACAAACCGCCACCGATAACTCTGGAAAGGCTATTTGTTGATTAACGGCCGTTTTCAATAATCTATCTATCCTAAGTTTAACTTACTAGAGGTACGACAAATCTGTCCTTTTACGCTTACTTACATTTCAATAACCTATCGACATAAAGCATTGCACTATAACCCTACTGTACATAACTATGGATAGATAAGATCTTGTCATTAAACGGTGACAGCAATGTATCTGTAACGGCTGTTAAAGTGTAATAAAGTCCTACTTATACTTCGAATAACACTGTAATAAAAAGGGAAAAATAATAGATTAAAAACAAAAGACGGGTGTTATTAAATGTATTTCTGAAACAGCAAAAAGGTAGGTATGTGAAGGAAAATCAACGGTCATATCAGCGTAACTTTGTAATCAGAGCAATTAAGAGCGGACAATTACCGAGTTAATTGTAGCTTATGTAATACTTGGAATAATAATCCGAGAGTGTAAAATCGATTTCTAGTATTTATTAAGCTTTGTGATTGTTACATTAATAAAATATAGGTGCGTGTTGTGCCTGATCGGTCCTGTCACGATTCTGTAATAGAACAGTAGCGTAACTCAGCCGTACGCGTCGCCTTAAAATTTATACCTACGTCTGGGCGGAACGCTAGGGTTGGTACATATAAAAAGATTGACGACCCGGACTGCGCGGCGCAGCTAAGGCTATGGTCTCCTATTTTATGCCGTACGCGGCGTCTGGCGTTAGCGTCAACGTTCAATTCCGTGGTTTCCAACGTCTGGACGCAACGCACAGCGTTGGCAGTCAATACGTCTGGCGGGACGCAGGTGGCTCAGTCAGGTCACGTGCAGTAGTGTTTACGCGATGGATTTGGTGATATATTTGATACTAGAAGAAGAGACACAAGACGACCGTATAAGGAGAATAATAACAAAAAAAAAAAATTTTTCCAAACATTGATGCTTATAAATATTGTTTTTATGATTCTTGTCAATTTTATCATACACTGCATTATAAGATTTTACCTACAATCAACACCTCGTCTTTTCCTTTATCAATCCTCATCATTTTGTGTGACGCAAGCGACGACCTTCACGCTGCAATGGTTCGAAATGATTAGATACGCGGCGCACGGTGTTCGGATGCCGCGTACGGCGTCAACACGCCAGGGTCGACGTGTGAAAGAGACCACAACAATACATTTATATAGTAAGCATTGTGACGCAGCGTACGGCGTAAAGAGAAGTCACATACAGCGTAAAATAGGAGACCATAGCCTAATTTAACTCGGACAGCGACCAGTCTCGGTGGCGTACGACATTCATTAGTTTTGTCTTCCCAAGATTGCTTGGCGGGCTTATAAATCACGTGTATGTGTGTGTGCGTTGATTCGAGCGCTTTAGTATGATGTAAAATTTAATTAAACGTAGATCTATATTTCTTGCCACTTCTTTCATTAAAGCTCAACTTTTCCATAGTAGTTAAATCTCTGACGTGTATATGTGTCATTTTGACCTAAGGTTTATAATGATTTATATTTTCTTTTCATAATGTAAGTTAAGTACATTAAAAAAAAAATCTAAAAATGGCGGATTTTATATGAAATTACAGAATTACAGTTAGCATAAAAGATATACTAGTAGCTTTCGTATGCTATTGCGCTCTGCGATAGACTTAAGTATAATTTATTTTAATATTTAATTGCAATCCAAAAATGGCGAAAGAATTTGTTCACTGCACATGCACCCCCTCCACCTCTTCCCACTTGTGTCGCCTATTTATCGCGAATTTGTTCTACTTATAAGTTTCGTGTTTGTTCTATGTATGGAAGAGGTCAGCGCAGGACCGATTATCGTGGAGATCTTTAGGGGAGGCCTTTTTTCAGCAGTGGACGTCTTCCGACTGAAATGATGATGATGGCATAATATTTATCTGTTACTTCAGCTGAAACTTAATTTGTTTCATTGTTTTAGGTAATTTTTTTATGAAGCAGCAAACTTACTAACCATTTACTTTCGTAAATAATACACTTAGTATATACTAGCGTATAGATGACGTGACCGTTTAATGGTCAAATCAAATCAAATCACTTTATTCATGTATGTCAAGGACATGACACTCGTGAATGTTTTCTTTTCTTTTTATATTGAACGCCACTTCGCAAAAGGTTGGGCTTTAATGAGAAGAAGTGAAAAGATTGTAGTGAAATAGTGAATTGATCTTTAATTCAACTTTTACAGCTTAATTGTTGTACAAAAACCAACTACATTATACACCTCCGGCGGAGGTCGTGGGCTCGAATCCCGCATCGTTAAAAAAATTTTGTTTTTCAAATTTTATTTGTATATTAATCCTAGAAGTGAGGGTTATCACGTTAAAAACATTACATATTGTTTAGAACTACATTATTTGTAAAGGGACGCAACAAAAATACTCAAACTAAAATACTTAAAAGTAATGCCTTACATGAGTAAGTTGAAAAAGTAAATATAAATTAATACCTTAAAATTTCAGTTATTGAGTCCAGTAGATGCATGAATTATTATAAAACATATACCACTCGTTGCAGAAAGCATATCCCGCTTATATAACATGCGATCTTTGACTGACCAAAATGAAAAAGAAAGTGACGATATTATATTTAATGAAACATTAACTTTATAGATGCTTTCTGCAATTAGCAGATAATAAGTAAAATTTTAAAAACATGAAGCAGAGGTGCTGGTGACAGGATAATCCTGCCAATAAATGTATGCATTAGCTAGTGTTTAAATATTCAAAATATTAATGAGCTAATTTCCCTCGTTGATTTAAAACTGTTACTCAAAATTATTTTCAAAAACAATCAATATCACAATTATCTGTGGCTCGCTGGCTGGCATTAGCGCGACGGTATGTTGTTTAAAAATTCTTAAACATATAAATAGCTTAGCTAACTTTTCCTCTTACAGATGGTGAAAAACGCACTTCTTAAACTTGAGTAAAGCCGAAGTATCTTTCGGTTTACAATAATTACTCTGTGCCATTATCAACTGTAGGTATACTCTGTGGATGGTGCCACAATCTGAGAGTTGAACAAGCTATGCAAAGATTTACGATTAATGCGTCACTCGGACGATTGGCTCAGTTGGTAAGAACGCTCGTACCCGTGAGACGCGGATTCGAGTCCCGTATCGTCAATGAATTCGAATATGCCGTACTTAGTAAAACAATATTTTAACCTTTGACCTTGATAAAAACCAACCGTTCTAAAACGTTTCCTTCACCAAAGTCATTTGAAAAACATCGAACGAATAAATCACGGTTTGAAGTAATGTTTGATTCATGATTCCCAGCATCATAAGTGACTTAGGCTGCGATTTCTAGAACGTACGTAGACTTTGCTCAGACTTTACTTGCGTAAATCTTAGCTGAGTGTAATAAAATGAACTTGACTTTTGCATTGGGCTGTCTTAGCTTCAGCAAAACATAATTCAGCTGTCAATGACTATAAAAACTAAATAAAAGATTATGCTAAGCTGACATTAAGCTAAGTTTTATGTAAGTAAAGTCTGAGCAAATCTAGGTACGCTAGATATAATGCTTAAAATAGACCTTATCATTATTGTGAAATTATTTATAGCGTCTTGTACAATCACATTGTAAATTTAGAAATATTAATAGACAGAGTCTGAACTGCACTCAGTGGGGTCAAAAGTCATCATCTATGCAAAACATTAAATGACAGAAACTCCCACAGATTCAAATTCTTATTAATTAATTATTTATTCAAAATAGGATGTGACATCTCTTATTGAAAGTCAAAAAAAATCTATCACCCATTCCAATGACAACATGTTTGCAAAGTAATATTGTACAATTGAACTTATTTAATAGCCTGAGTGCGGTCGCTCCATTTCCAATCTGCGGTATCATTAAGAAAGTCATTTATGTTATAGTAATCTTTACCACACAAACGTTTTTTATTAATTCTTTTGAATAACGTATGATACTTTTGTTTTGAACATTTTCTGGGATCTCGTTGTAAAAGCATATACATCGCCCCACAAAAGACTTACTAACTCGACTAAGCCGAGTAGTAGGCATTACAAGTTTATGTCTGTTCCTGGTGTTAACATTATGGTTATGACAGTTTCTAGCAAATTCACTTATGTGCCTATGAATATACATTACATGATCAAGAATATATTGAGAAGCACCAGTCGAGAAGTTAATTTCTTTGAATTTGCTATCAATGATTCCTTAAACACTATTGTTATAAAGTGTTTAACTAAGATGTCTGGTTTTTCTGTCAAAAGAGTTTTATACACAGATTTATAACAATTAACCTATGTACGTATATTTCTTAGATAACATATACGTCTAGATTTAGCCTCTTGGTGTTAGGCAACGCATGAAAGCAGGCCAGGTTATGTAAGATTTGTATTATTGTGAGTGCGTTGCTGAAAATAGAGGTTACTGTTCGCTGCTATTTTTTTTTGACGTGTTCACATCTGTCACAGTCCTAGAATATAATCGTATAAATTAACTAAGGTTTATTTAATATAAATAATTTTCGAAAGTGTCAAATACATTAATTGTCATTGTCAAGGTCATGTGAGGGACAATGCAAGGACAAAAAACAAGGCTATCTGCATTTTATTTGTACTCGAAAAGACATTAGCACGTAGTTCATTGACCCTTTAATTTTATTTGTTCCAAATTTTATTTACGAAATCCTAAAAATGGTTAAGTAGATTTCACCTAGAAACATTTTAAGGTGTTATTTTAGTGAAACATAACTACGCATCAACTAACTTTAGCAATAACAAACATGTTAAAGTACCAGTTAAGCAAAACATGACGTGTTTCACCATTTGACAATTTTTACATGACGTCATAACTTTAACTGTTAACCGTAACCGTCCAATCTTGGCCCGTCAAAGATATTGTTAATGTTAAATAGCTAAATAGCGACTTGTCAAATAAATATTCGATATTGATTTGATATTTCACTTTTTAACTTATTGTACTTTTTTATGCCAAGGAATACGATGGTGCAACACATTCCGAAGTCTGTGTTAAAGTCAGCGCTAATGTTAACCCACTCACTTATTGCGAGTATTTTTATTTAAAACTCATAGAACTACAGCGTCGTATAAAACAATAGAGACGCGATAATAATGGTTGACCTTGCCTTATTTAGCGCGGAGTGTCGGGTTACACAGTGACAATCTATTAAAATATTTATGGTAATTGTCAACAAAATGTACCAAACACTATCATTATATCATTCTATTCATGAACTCATATCTAAGGTTTGTTTACAGCGGAAAATAACGCTATTTTTCTGATATATGCGACCTTCGGTACATTCTAAGATCAGGTTTATATAATAATTGCAACATCCATTGAAGTACAATAAGTCTGAAGGAAACTCTGTCTACGAGTCTATTAGGCCGAGTTTTCATTCAGTTGTGTTCCAACTGCGCTTTGAATACAACTCCAAGCAATGACAATGTGTTCACCTAAAAACTGTTGAAACAACAGCGTATCCAAACTTAAAAAGGATGGACTGTCATACTTTAGGTAAATTAATAAAATTATTTGACTAACTTGACGTTTTAAATCATTTCACAAAATAATTATATTTCAAATGCTAAAACATGATGTTCTTGACTCGTGTTCGCGTCCGAGCTTCAAATGAGCGTACACATGACTTTGAACTTTACTGCCACGAATTAAGGTGTTAATTTAAATGAATGTTTCAATGTTCAGACATTTTCGACGATCCTTTTATTTGGCGATTGGGAGAATAGTTGTTTATTGTACGTCATTGGCTGAACTTGTTGAACCGGTGACTCTCACCACGGAGTTTTCATTTTGCAAATTCTTATTTTCGTTTACTGGATGCTTTGTAAGGTCAGTAACGCTCTGGTGTTGCAAGATCACTTATCCATCTATCTATCTATCTATTAAGCCCTTTTATTCTGAGTTAGAGTATGTCTCTTAACTCAGTGTGCCACTTGGCAAAGGCCTCCTCCAGCTCTTTCCATTGGATTCTATCGTGGGCCAGTGTCTGCTCCAGTTCGGGCACGCTGTGAGTTTGAGTCCATCCTGCCATCTTGTTCGAGGTACTCTGGCTCCGTTTGCAACTTCTTGGATCATGGATCACTTATAATAACGTAACATAATGTTAACGCCAGAAAAAACAAATAATTGTCATATAATACTCGGTTAAGTCTTAAGACTTGTTGGGAGATATATATTAATATGCTTATATACAAACATTAACAAATGTGTTATGAAATTCAAAAGAATTGTGAAAAAACGTTTATGCATTAGGTAACTATCTTTCTTAATGATATAACAGTTAAAATTCGAGCGAACGCCTTTAGGCTATTTCAATAATACATTGCATTACAACGAAATAAAAAAAGAAGCCCTCTGTGGTTCTTGTGCCCGTTAGCAGATTTGAGGCATAAACTTCCGATTGAGTGTTTGATTTTTAAAATTTTTAAGCAAAATTTAATTTAATTAATCCCAGAAGTAAGGGATATCACTTTAGAAGTGACAAATTGTAAAAGAA
This sequence comes from Leptidea sinapis, assembly GCF_905404315.1. Lineage (NCBI taxonomy): Eukaryota > Metazoa > Arthropoda > Insecta > Lepidoptera > Pieridae > Leptidea > Leptidea sinapis. Next base: position 28,940,395 of record NC_066312.1, on the reverse strand, counting down.
CGGACAGCGGAGTCCCCTTAGTTACCTTTCGGATACGTAGCCCATAAAATCAATTATGTGGTTTTATGAAACCAATGTGCAAGTAAAACTATTTTGAAGTGAAAACTTCTTTATCCGCGTAGGACACGTTTTAGTAATAAACAAATATAAAATATATATAAATATGTTATAAAGATACACACTTTTGGATGGGTGAAATCTCGTGAATTCGCGTCACATGCTTAAAGCAGTATATCTGTGGCTATACAGCTGACGTATTGTGTAACATTAGTGCTGGCAGTTCAATGTGTATATTATATTGTGCATGGTTGAAATAGTGTTTCTGTTTGATTAATATATTATTGATAATAAATTTAAATATAAATGGAAATTAATAATATAATTGTTTTTAAGGTTCTACGTTTTCACTTCTATCAGCAGTCTCTACAACTACCAATTATTATTTTATAAAATATCAGCATAATAATCGACAAAGAAACAAACATAAAAATATTATACTTTACTTATTTAAGCAAAATAAATATTATTTAAGAAAAAGGCCTTTGTCACACCCGAGAACCAGAGCTTAAATCTGGTGCTTTTCACGACTCGAGAAATCTAACTTGAAAGTAGTTGAATCAATTTCATCCCTAATCCACGGCCGGTTGTAATACGACATAGGATAGATGGACAAAAATTTTACTAATCAATGTAATAGTTTTTTTTTGTGACAATAAAGCAAGAGACGATGAGGATAATGGTAATCGATACGCCTGCTAATTACTACGGAGTGCCGCTCAGGATTCTGGAAAAATCTAAAATTCTGATCGTCACTTTCAGACATATAATAATAATAATACTGACACACCTTTACACAAATTATCTTGCCCTAAACTAGGCATAGCCTCTACTATGGGTACAATATAACGATATATTTAATAAAATATACTTACTTAAACATACATAAATACATATAAACATCCATGACTCGGAAACAAACATCCATATTCATCATATAAGTGATTGCACCCACCGGGATTCGAACCCGGGACCTCTAGCTTAGGAGTCAGGGTCACTAACCATTCGGCTATATGGGTCGTCAACATAAGATGTTGAGTCTAATTTTCCCTATTTTACCTACGGCGCCCTTCAGACCTAAACAGAATAATGCTTACACATTAGTCATAATCTACCCGGTATCCTGTGCAAAGGAGCCCACTAGTAAAATATATACATTCTTCTTAGAATGCAAACAAGCAATCACTTCTATATTTAACATACACGTGTAACTGATTAATTACTTCCTTCGTAACAAACAATCACAAGAACAAATGAATATAAAACTTCAGCAAAAAAAATATGATGACTTAAAAACAGTGGCTCAGGTGATATTCAAACTTGCTTATAAACTGTTGCTAGCGAGTTACGATATTACTTAGAGTATCAAACGGATGGAAACGGCAATTGGATAGAAAAACGAATAATCGCACGCGATTGAACGGAGAAACATTCTCGGCGGATCCATTTATATACATGAATCTTAATAACCATAAAATAATTTAAATAGTTATTTTGTTGCAAAAAATTTGATCCATATAGATTTTATGTATTTCTCGTTCAATTTAAGCATGCGACAATTATCACAGTAACAGAAATTCACAAAATTTTAAGTTTTGTCAATTTTCGCTTAACAAAACCCATACCCCGCGGAGAACGCGTCATGGCGCAATAGTAACACGCGCGGAACGTAAGCGAAAGTGTGGGTATAACTGTTGTATTATATTGATTTATTTATGTAACTTGCCCTTTTCTTCTTTAAATAATAGACAATTGATTTAAAATTAGTGCCTGTGAGGTTATTACTCGTGCTCTTTTAAACAAATGGTGTCTCCTTTGTATAAATTACTCTAGGTAATTGCATCCTAAAGCAAGAACTATTCGCATACACTGTATTATTGTATGTATTGTTCAAAATAGCGACAACCTTACCTGACAAGTCAATTTAAGTAGGCCGAAAATAATAATAAAATACGTATAAATAGGTATTAGTTGGCACTTAATACATTTTTACAAGCTGTTATTGAACAGGCTTTGCTAGTATGGTTCAGATCTTCGTCAAATCATTTTAAACGATAAAAATGTCTCTATTCCTAATGTATAAGGTTAATTTTAGATAACAATGAAATCAAATTCCAGTAGGACACTGAAAAAATAAATTAGGATTCTATGTCTCGATTCTAATATTAACAAATAGCTAAAAACTAATATTTTTAGCTATTTTAGAGGTTGGTAAAAACAAATAATATCTGTCACACCAATTTTTAGCACTATAGTTGCACAGACGCCGCGTTGGGTCTTGGCACGCACCAAATCAAACATTGTAAGCCTCTGATGTTCAATTCAAGTCAAAATCAAAGTCAAAGTCAAACTCAATAAATTTTATCAAATTAGCATTAAATTAATCCCTGTTGAATCGTCACTATAAATATTTCTTTTAAATTACTGAATCTACCATAATAATTATGTTCGGAAAAAGTAGAGTTCTTGAGAAGAACATACGAAAAACTCACGGCCACTCTTTTCAATAAAATATAGTATTTTACAATCTCTGTAATACACATAACAAATTAGTTTGTAAGGTGCTGCGTCTAATATATGAATCATGTTTAAATAATATCTTATATTACGTAAAAAGTAGTAAATAATAAACTATATATAGTTATATTTATAAATTATCATATATTGGATGATATGAATATGATAGTCCTGATTACTGTCATAATTAACAATCGATAAATCGAAAGTGGATAAAAATCTTATAATCTTTTACTCTTGTGGTTACAAAGACCATACAAGTATATTAATTAAAGGTTTCAATGATAAATATTTAATAAAATAAGAACTCTATTATACAAATTACATATTATTGAAATTGTACTTCTTTTGGCGCGTCAGGGAAAAGTTATCAGAGCGAATTTATACCATGCGCGCGCACACCGTCACGACAATTCGACACCCTGACGCTAACTGGTCAACTAGACCATTTGTATCATACTCCACCTACCAAGCCTCTTGTTCAAAGCTAAGCAAGGTAAATTCAAACATTTAATATCGAATCTTCTATATAATTGATCTTTAGATGTAACTTTACTGAAATGGAACGATTAAAAGCTTTTTTTTTTTCTAAAATTGTACTTACGCCATTGGTCACCAAGAGCTGCTGAAATCCGCGTTCTGTTGGTATCATGACAATGCAGCTAGATGCTGACTCAGCTACTTTGAAGAATGACTGCTGCACAATTCTTTTGATTCTTTTATCTTTTGAAAATATCTTCAATTTTGTATATATAGTTATGTGTGATTTGTTTTTGTTAGTAATAAAACTGTACTGTCTATTTGACAGTGTTTTTTTTTAAAGTGAAGTGAAGTTCCCTCAGAGTGTTTGTAAAACCCAATATAACTATCGTGACACTAATGACACTGGTAATTAGCATCCTTGCTTACAACAACACTCTGCGAAACATCATAAAAAAATTGTAACATTCCTTGAAACTGTTCCGCAGAGCTCACCTTACCTTGACAAGCGTCCAAAGGTCAAGAAATTTTAATTTTCGAACGAAAAACATAAATATTTTTTCCGCAATTATTACGCTTTAATCATCGGCTGGGATTGTTCGAAGTGAATAAAGCGAACAACCGGTCAGGTAGGAGTTGAATTGAAGCACCGAGTTCCGTATAATATTTGTTTAAATTTAGTCGCCATGCAAGGCTTGAAACCTGTTTGATATGTAGCGGTTTTATGACAATAAGGGACGAGACGAGCAGGATGTTCAGCTGATAGTATTTGATACGCCCTGCCCATTACAATGCAGTGCCGCCCTGGATCTTACCTCTAAGCCCGTTAAGTCTCATTTGCCCAGTAATTTCACTAGCTACGGCGCCCTTCTGACCGAAACATAATAATATTTACACATTACTGCTACACGGCGAAATAGGCGCCGTTGTGATACCCATAATATTGCCACATCACACACACCTGCATAGTAACTGCTATTAGCATTTCTGTGACGCAAACTCACGAGATTTCACCCATCCAAAAAGTTTCTAACTATATCAGATAATAATATTTATTTTATATATATATATATATATATTGTATTTATACACATAATTATATATATTTATTGCGTGCGCCAGTCATGAGCATGTCGCTGACGTGACCCATAAGGTATTTCTCTACCAAACAGTGTCCAACGCGGCTAAAGGAGTTTTCACGTCTTAATGTAGGTACGGCATGCGACCGCATAAAATAATATGAAAATCCTAACAAATATTGTTTTATTTAATTATATTTGATAAACCAGAAATTCACCTTCATGACAACCTTGTATAAATAACATAAACCCTCAATAAACGTACTGCAGTGCGCTTGTGTTTGTCATACTATCTTGAGGTAACGGTGAATGAACGATGGGCCAACGCCCTGGTTCCTTTCCGAGGAATCATTTCACATTTGCGTACGGAAACGCTAAATGCGGTTACAAAGAGCATTTATATTTATATTAAAACGATGTCGACTTCCGCACCATATTATCATAGCGGCAGATATAATTCATCTAATTGGCCACGAGAATCTTTTGATCTCTTAAATCAATAACATCAAACGATATCAACGTGACAAAACAGATTTAATTTAGAAATTTTCCACTTAATTTGTCCACGTGAGGATTTAATAATAAATTAATATCTTTATGTGTTAGTCAGAATTTAGGAAGATCTTATTTGAGGCTTATTACGTAATTGATCATGATGACTTGGAGTTATTATTTATCTTTGACCAGCCTGGGCTAATCCAAAGAAAATTGCCAACATCTATACATCGAAAACCCCAAAGAATAGGTAAAAGATATCTCTTTAAACTGTTGTGTGGAAATCCCTCAGTAGATGTTAAATATATAATGTTCATTTGTTAATTAATGATACATTTTAAATCCTTGAATCTTTTCCAATTCTCATACAATATTATAATTTCAATTTTTTGAATTTTCAGTGCGAAATCTGTAACTTTTTAAAATTTTCTCTTTTGTTAAAACACGATACTGAAATAAGCAAAATAAGAAATAAAATCATTTAAGGCGTTTCTGAGTCTTAAGATGTCTTACGGACAACAATTGATTTTAATATGCATAGATGTGATTATGACTTCTGTGTACTAAATGTGCTAAAAGTAATGCAGGTAGATTGGCTTCAGTCCACAAAGTAGGTAGGGTTCGTGATAAAATCACACCTTGATAGATAACACGTCGTTTTATTTGCAAAAAAATCTGATTAGATTTCCATCAGAGACCCAAATAGAAGCACGTTTGACAACCCGTTAGGTTTGATAGTATACAACAGACCGGAGACGCCATAAGCTGGCATTTTCTATTGTGAAAAAAAAAGCAGAGTTTCTCTTCTAAACACACAAACTTTTCAGCATATATATTTAGTGTTATTACAGACGGTGTAAAATATTTAATAGTGGCAGTTTGGTCATATTAGATACATGAAGAAAGATTTATAAATCAAATGTGGGATATTTTAAAAAGGCTGAAAGGGTACCGAGCATAGAAAGAAATAGAAGAAGCTAGGGAAAAGTATTTCAGTCAATAATCCTTGCCTTTATATTTTTATTATCACATAATCTAGATACTCTTTGCACACTAAAGAAACATTTGCATTTCTTTGAAGATGGTCTTCACTCAATTAGTCACTGTAGAGAAATTATTTAAGTGAAAACAAAATTTTCTGAACGATGCGTGTCTGTGACTGTAAAGTACATCCTGTAGATGAAACCATAACCTGAGAGTTGAACGAGACATACAAAATTTATCAACGATACGACAATCGAGCGATTGGCTCAGTGGAAAGTGCGCTCGCATGGAACGTGAGAGGTCGCAGGTTCGATCGCTCTTATCGCAGGATCGTTCATAAATTTTGCTTTCAAATTAAATTTGTATAATTGACCCCAGAAGTGAGGGCTTGATCACTTTAAAAATAACAAATTGTTTAGGAAATAATTACTATAAAAAACGAAACAGTTATATTAACACTTACTATAAAACTCTTGTAATTAAACTGATGAAACTAAGAAAATTTATAACAATCACTGAACTGTATTTTAAAATTGAAAATGGATTTTTATTTTATTTATAAAATAATCATGAATGTCGCCTTAATATTTCCGATTTGCTAATAGTGCGTTCAAGTCCCACGAAGAACCAAAACACGCGACTCCTTTCAGTTTAATACTCTAAGCAGTATGTATACTTTATTTGTGCCAAATCGTGTACTTTTTGCAATGTAATCATTTAGAACGCTGGATGTTTTTACGATGTAGGTAAGAGGAAACGATTTAATTTGCGATTTAGTGTCATCGACCTTAGCCGAGGGCGGTGTTTTAGGCTAAATTTATATTGGAAGTTATTTCACAGAACTCATTTTAAAGGCAATTACGTTGATTTATAAGATTTGAGGTATACTTTACAGAACTTAGGGGAGTTGCAGATATGTGATACTTTGCGCCATTTTTACCCCCGAAACAACCTGTATCGTAAATTTTATTAATTATTAATTTCAGATTATATATATATTTATAATTGTATTTGTTTCCAAATAAATAAATAAATAATCCATAAAAAAGGTGTACATTATTTGAATAAAGGTTATTCGACTTTGAATATCTATCTTTTGCAGTTGTTAATGGAATTTTATCGAATATTATTGAAGTATTTACATCTCAAACATTGAGACGACGTTAATATTAACATAGTTAAACATTAATTTGAATAGAATAGCACGCACGAACCAGCATTCAATTGGATTTCTCAGGCTGATAGCGTTGTTAATGCGGTAATAACAGATAATAACATATCAGACATATTCTAGAGATTATAAATATTAATTAATATAAGATTATCTAGACACAAATGATGTTAATTGCACTGTTTGTTTTTCAAACGACCATTCGCCCGACGATGTATCATAATCAATTTTATTAATTCTTGTTATACGAGCTCGCGTCCGCAAACATTTCAACTATTTCAAATAACTTAACAATAAAAAAAATATCAACAAACACATGATATCATAAGTTGAAATCGATTCTGTTTATTATAAGTAGCTACTCTTGGTGCTGTTTGTAATTAAAAATAACATAAAATGATCTCCGTTTATTTAAGACGTTTGACGTTTTTAGACGTTAGACCAATAGCGTGTATTTTTCTCGATCTCCCTTTCTCTCTCGCTCTCTCACTACTCTCGCCCCATAGCTACGTGATTCATGCTACGTTCGCTTTTTCTCACACTCTCTCAATCGTTCTCGATCGCTCTCTCCCTCTTCTTGGACAAAATTCCACATTTTCGTGTCACTTTATTCAGTTTCATCCGTTGCACCCTTAAGCACGCAAAATATTTTCGCTTCAAAAGTTAAATAACAAGCAACCACTGATTTTTTATAACAAAAAATTAATTACTCAGTTAACTACACAACTACATGACATTGTAACACTGTCAAGGATAGATTTTTAAGAGTTCCCATGGAAAAAAAGTAAGTGCAGATAAAATTGAGATATGAAGGATTCAGTTATTGTTTTAATGTGATAAATTTTAAAATAAACATTCAAGCAAGGGATAGGTTGAGTAAAAAAAATGGCGCCAGCTAGAATTTACAACTAAAATATAAATATAAACTGAGTTTTACTGGTTAGAATCCATTTAAAATCGTAAGTATAATAAGTAGAAATCGTCAAGTGTTTAGGTATAGTGGCAATTTCGTCTTATATATCGAGGTTGGTATTGCTGAGACCTAGATACATAAATAGATCGCCCTCATAATAGCGTTGCTAGCTGGCATATTTACAGGTAGAAAATATAGTTTGTCACTTCCATAGATTTACAATATACTAGCGCATAGACAAATGAAACGTGCGAGAGAAGAACAACTGCAACGGAGATGAAACAAGAAATAGCTCCTTTGTATTTTGATAACATACTTTATATTATATACTACTAGCTGACCCGACAGACGTTGTTCTGTAGATAATAATAAAATACTGTTGTATAGGAAATTGCCAATAATATTTCAAAACATCAAGAATTATTTCTCGAAACATGCTCTCTGTTGTTATAATGAAATTGTTTCACAGCGGAACTGTCAAACCGTGCATCACTAAATTCTCTCATAGAAAAAATATCTATACAAAATAAATATTGAAAATAAAAATACCGTCACGCCACATGCGACACACAGATGAAAAAGTTTGAGACGATGTAATAAAAGTTTCACTTTAATAATTAATGATAAATTTGTACGTTTAAACAAATCCGCATGCCATAAGTACCTACACAATATTTATCATATTTGTAAATAAATTGATGGAATTTACCAACAGGACACAAGTATTTGTCCGCTCACTGACCTCGAACTGACTGCTCGGTAACTAAAAGTCTGGAAATGCGGTTAAATATTCAACGGCATTTCTAGTGGCGCCGGCTAATCAAATAGAAGCATATATTGGGTTGATTTGTTTATAACATCGTTAGTTACCAGTGGGAGGCTCCTTTGAACAGGATGCCGGCTAGATTATGGGTACCACAACGGCGCCTATTTCTGCCGTGAAGCAGTAATGTGTAAGCATTACTGTGTTTCGGTCTAAAGGGCGCCGTAGCTAGTGAAATTATTGGGCAAATGAGACTAAACATCTTATGTCTCAAGGTGACGAGCGCAGTTGTAGTGCCGCTCAGAATTTTGAATCCCGAATGAGTAAAAAATTTTCAGAAGTAACTAGCTAATTTTTTAAATTATAGTTATGGAATATATTTGAATAGAAATTATAATCAGTAAATAAATGCAGTATAGATATATTTTTTTATTTTAACACTTAAAAAATAAAATAAAAGAAAATGAACGTAAAAAGAAAATCTAAATGTACGATTGTAAAATCTAAAAATATGTGATTATTAATAATGAAAAAATGTTAATAAAAATATGGTATAAGATTTAAAAGAGGTACAGGCAGTTACAAAGGTTTATAAATATCACTGAGTAAGTAAGTTTGAAATTTTGAATGGTATTACTAAGTTGAAGTGGAGGTGGCAAATCATTCCAACACTTGGTGGCTTGATATCTAAAACTTCCCCGAAACGCAGCAGTGCTAGGAATAGCTAATATACGAAAAGCGGACCTCGTATCCATATTCAAAGCTTAATGCTGTCCAAGCCATTCTAACTTTTGATATAAGTATGCTGGTGTTTTCCAAGCAATTACGCCAAACACAGCAAGATGTAAATGCCCTCTTCCGTCCATATTGAGTACTTTTGCCTCTTTGAGGTATGGTGTAACGTGACTACGGGGAGGAATATTCCAAAAAAATCTCTCGCATTCTGCACTCGCTGTATAGCGTTTTTTGTTTTTCTAAGCCGTCATAAATGGTGTCCTTATAATTTAATTTAGAAACGACGAGAGAAACACAGACGTATGCCTGTTTCTAAATTTAAGTAATGTCTCAATTTATATTATAGCACCTGCGCTACATTATTAGTTTTACAAGCTCTTTTATATGCTTGATTCCGACTTTTCATGATCAATTTTATATGATACGTAGCCCAAGGGTATTGAGTATCTCGAGAAAATCGTATTGTACTGGGTGCATAAAAATTAAATAAAAATATCAGGAGCGCACGCTGGGAGGACGGCACAAGGTGCAGTCTGTAGCCAGCCGGGGCCGGAGCGAGTCCTTCCTGCCCAGCGCGCAGCCACGTCTCATTGATACACATCAAATCCACTTTGTGCCGATCAATTGCTACTAGAAACTCATCGTGATTTGTGCCAAGGATCCCAGATAAAGTAGCTCAATTTTTAATATGTCCTTCCTATTTGATATCATTTTTAAATATAATCTTTTATATAATCCTATTAATATTATAAATGTGAAAGTTTTTAGCTCTGGATGTATGTTTGAACTTATTTAACGCAAAAACTACTGAATGGATTTTGATAAAACTATACAATAATATAGCTTACACACCAGAATAACACATAGGCTATTATTTATAAAACTATCGCGTGAATTATACTTTATATGGCAAAACAAAGTTTGCCGGGACAACTAGTAATTACATATATAAATATATTTGAAGTATATTTAATATGTGTAATAAAGTGATATAATATTAATAAATAACGATCAATAACTATAGAATTAAAGCAACCATACAATAACGAAAGTTTTAAATAAATAAGATAATTATGTAATATTATAATAGAATAAATCTCGTTTGATTTAATTATTATGTAATTTATCTTAATAAAATTGAGAACACGTAATGAATTTATAATAAACACGTCAACTTGACTTATCGCCCTATTTGAAAAATTAAAATTTAAATAATACTAAGGTTTGCCGCACAGTACTCTTGTGTATAAAATAGATACTACTAATTGTGTAAAACAGTAATAATTGCAATGATTTTTATCATTCATAAAATTAAACCCTCTTAAGAAACTTATAGAAAAAATATATACCTAATATAAAATTAAAATGAAACCTAAAAATATAACAATAAATATAAAAAGAAACTAACAAATCTGCAATCTAACTGACAATAAGAAAAAAATATTAAATCCAAAATCCCTTTTCTAAATCAGACTCTGATCGAATTGTGTATCTTTTACAGCCGTTTTCAATAACCTATCAATCCTTGGTTTAACTTACTCGAGGTACATAAATCTATCCTTTTACGCTTACTTACATTTCAATAACCTATCGAAATAAAGCATTGGACTATAACTATACTGGACATAACTATGGATAGATAAGATCCTGTAATTAAACGGTAACAGCAATTTATCCGTCACTAGAGATATGTTATTGAAAACGGCCATTAGACGAACTGTCTCGTCTAGCATATATCTGACCATCACAAGTCCAGATAAAACGCCAATTTACTTTTCGGCCTTGTTCACGAGACTCATAGAACAGGTTATCGATTATCGATTTTTTTCATTTATCGAAGCTTTTCACTACACTAACTCAAAAGGTTTAGTTCTTTTGAGTCTTGTCACTAAGTTCATGTTGTCGAGGATAACCTCGGCGTCAAAATGATGTTGCAGTCTAAGATAATAAGCTTCTGCATATTCTTCATAAATTTTACGACTCAGCCCACCTTAAGGTCAAATACTCAAATGCTTTAGGGCAACCAAACTCCACAGTACCACTCACTGGACAAGTCTGAAGATATACTTAAATTCTATCAACTTCTTGACATCACTTATTGAAAGTAAAAAAAAAAACTACCACCCATTCCAAAATGAATGCCTCAGGCCTGAGAAGAATGGGCGCAACAAACTCAGCGGGCTTTTTTTTCATCAAAAAAAATGTTTTCAAAGTAATATTGTACAACATAGCCTGAGGGAGGTCGCTCCATTCCCAATCTGTGGTAATATAAAGAAAGTCATTTATGTTATAGTAACCTTTACCACACAAACGTTTTTTAACAATTCTTTTGAATAACGTAATACTCTTGTTTTGAATATTTTCTGGGATCTTGTTGTAAAAGCATATGCATCACCCCACCTTATTGGTTATTACCAACCATCTAATAACCAATCGGAATAAGCCTTAAAAGATATGAATACAGACGTGCAAAATTATCCAATGTTAACTTATCTTGTGCAATCTGGATATAACTGTTTTTTGATATTAATACATTGTGACGATGTTGTTTCAACGGTTTTACAAAAGCAGCTTAAAAGGTTTCACATACGCATTGTTTCTACATAAAATACAGGTTACTACGTCATAGCAGGTGTCGCAATCTTAGTGGTGACGTAATTACTTGTGTGTCATGTCTTAAACGAGTTGAAGCCTTCTTATTAATAAACTATGTCTTACCTACACCTTCTCGGTAAGTGGCGTCATGTTATTTGTGGCGATTGGGCCCCATGTGCGTCATTTATTACGTACAAATATTAGGGTAAAGTTGCATGAAAAACAATTACTATCACGGCTTACCGGACAGGTAAGTTAGATGATAAATTGTTTAGTGCATTGGTAACAAGACCATCAGCTCAAACCAAAATACAATAAAAGAATAATATTTAAATCATTTATAAACACACTTGCTAGTAAATTGAGCCTTTTTACAATGTTCTTAGGAACATAAACCCAACGATAAATTATTTCTAACGTGGTCTTTATATTTTTTTTTGCGATAATGACCAATTACAATTGAAATACAGACTATATGTCAGTCTATTATTTTCAATAGCTGTCAATAAGATATTTGGAGTAATTTGGACATCTATTCAGACAGTGTTAAGTTTAATTTGTAAAATTGATATTTGTTAATCATTTGTTTACATTATAGTAATTTGTACTTTCCTTGTAGGTGTAATATTTATTTAGTAACATGGCTGTATGGGCTTGAACCGTTTGCCTAATAACTGACGAAGAAACCAAAAAAAAAACGAAAAAAGTTCAATAAAAACAACATCATTTTGCCCTCGTAGTAATAATTGACTCTCTTATTCGAATTCAAATATTTTTATTCAATATAGGATTTGACTTCACTTATTGAAAGTCAAAAACTACCACCCATTCCAAAACGAATGCTTCAGACCTGAGAAGAATGGGCGCAACAAACTCAGCTGGCTTTTTTTTCATCGAAAACATATGTTTACAAAGTAATATTGTACAATTAATAAACTTATTATTTAATAGCCTTGTGGGCGTACGCTCCATTCCCAATCTGTGGTATCATTAAGAAAGTCATTTATGTTATAGTAACCTTTCCCACACAAACGTTTTTTAACAATTCTTTTGAATAACGTTATACTTTTGAGTATTCCCTGGGATCTTGTTGTAAATGCATATACATCACGGGATATTTTGGGACCCATGACCTAGGTTACAAATAGCGCGAATAGCCCTCTTCTGCAGCAAAAATATTGTATTAATATCGGCAGCGTCGCCCCATAGCAATATACCATAGGCCATAATACTATGGAAATAGCTATAAGTATACTAGTCGCGCCGTATCAATGTCAGTTGATTGTCTCTTTTTAATCGCGTATGCTGCAGAACTAAGTCTGTTCGCCAATCCTTCAATATGGGGCCCCATTGTAATTTGGAATCCAGAGTAATGCCAAGACATATAGCATGTCCATTGGTACACAATAAATGAAATAGTTTATGCTGGTTAACATTGTTATGACGTTGTCGTGAAAACGGTGTATTTTAACCGACCGGTTTTGTTGTCTATGGATGTACACCGATAACGCTCAGATTTATGAAACGATTTATGTTCTTCTTTCTTTAGTTTGATGCGGAATAGTTGCCATTTGGTCTCATAAAAATTTCACACAGTTTGGCCCAATATTATTTATTCATTTTATGAACATTTTTATGAACATTCATGTTTATTATAAGGCTTTAATTTGTACGTATTTTTAATCAATCATCAAGTTTTATAAGCAACCAGTCTAGCCATATATTTAGTTACAACTTAAAAACTGATTTAAGTATTTTAATAATTCTACCACCTGCAAATTTTATAAGTATTGTTTTGTTAACTTCTTAAAGTAACAGAAAAATATTCTCTATTTATACAAGTTTATGAACACAATTATTTTTTATTATCCTTTTGCAAGGCGGTTTAATATTTACAATATTACTTTTAGTATATAAAGGAAATAGAAATTCCGTTGGCAGATATTATAGTTATTATACAGCCATATATTATATACATTGCTTATTCAAAATATTAACGTATATAGCTTAAACCGATTTTCTGAAAAGTGAAAAGTCTAAAATGCGTCTAGTTTCTCGAAATTTGAGTAAACCTGAGTCATATTATGTATAGGAAATGATGATATAGTTCCGGTTTCTCTGGGGCATTGGCCTACTTTCTTCTGCGACATTTGGCAAGATGGCAGGCGATCAGTGAATTTATATTTGTAGGTTTCTTTCAATTAACAAATTTCGTTTATAAATTATGATACATTCAATAGCGCGTATCCCTAGAAAATTAATAATAATTTTCTTCAGATATACAGTAAGCAAGCCCTGTTGTTAGTCGCTGAAGTATATTAAGTCAGTTTCAGTCACTATTAAGTCAGTTTTCCATTATTCTAATGACATTGAAGGAAATTGTTAGGTTAAATATTGAGTTATACCGTTACTCATAAGTGGTTTTGATGATTAAAATAAGATTAGTCATCGCCTTCTCTGAAAAAAGGTAATTGTTTATTTATTTAATTTCGGGGTTTATTCAATTGAGGATTGTTGAGGAGGCCGTTGACATCAAAAAGAATTCTAAAATAATAAATTTCGAGAAAATAAATGCCTTTCAGACCTATTATCTACCTCGAGGTTTCCGCGTGCCCGTCGTTGGGAATCCGGTTTCGTAAGCGCGGGGTCATACACGCCTGTTCTTTAGAAGTAGAGTCAGTCCCAGGTGACAGAAATACCAAATTTGTTCCAATCACAAAATAAAAGATATACAGAAATAACAAAATTGTCCAAATGCACTGTGGAGGACCGCCACACATCCAGATGGTGGGGATGATATCCTAACTTGTGGCGAAGGTGGAATTCGGTGGCAGGAATCAGGTTAAACAGCTCTTCGGAACACTCCTCGTGATAAAAGCGGCAGAAGACACACAATGAAGCGACGTCTCTACGCAACGCCAAGTGATCCAGCCGCTTAAAAAATCTGGAGGCACGGTTATATATCTTCTTCAGAACTCTGCATTTCGGATCCTTTGAGCCCAGCGCCGCAACCCAAGTCCGATACGCCTGTTTTTTGCAGTTAGATGCTGTTTTAACTGACGCATCGAACTAGGGCTGTGAACTGCCACCGATCGGTACTACAGACCTTGGTATAAAAATATCCATGCCCTATAGTATCACATCGGCTACTGTAACGGCGCAGGCACTAGGATCATCCGAAGGGAAACAAGCCCTGCCCTAAGGGTAGGAAGCAAAAAATGAACGCATCCTATCCCAATCTGCGGACTTGTAGTGCCAAACGCGGCGGGTTGCTGGTGGTCTGCGACGTTGGCGTCGGATAGGCACTACACTCCTGACCAGGCAATGGTCGGACGTTCCGAGAGGGGCATCGACACAGACCTGGTAACTATCGGGATGTGTAGTCAGCAGAAGATCTAATAAGGACGGCATGTGGCTATCCACATCCGGGAGCCGCGTTGGCGACTCAACAAATTGGGACAGACCATACGCCAATGCAAAATTATGCAGAGATCGCCCTGCGTAGTCTGTGGTACGTGATCCAAACCATTAAGCATTGTGGCCGTTGAAATCACCCAAGACTACGATTTCAGCGGAGGGGATCTGTGCAAGCACGTCGTCAAATGCCGCTTGAACGCAGCCCATGAGGTGATCCGTTTCTGCGTTGCCACATGGGACCTGTAGACACACGCATAGATACGGACGCGGTGCTCAAAATCTACGCGGAACCGGAGAGTAGACAGGTCCCTACCCTCAAAATTGCCTAGACGGCGTCAGCAGATATCCTCTCTAACGTACACACATCCTCCGGTCCTCGACACTAACCTATGCGACGCTAGGCCGCTCCGTTTCGGCTAGGCTACTTCACGCCGGTCTTCTGTGTGAGTGTGGTAATAAACCCGGACGAGTCTGGCCTGATTGTGGAGATGTCATAAGACGGCAGCGTGACTCTCACCTAAAAAGCCCTTAATCGCCTCTTACGACACCCTTGGGCCTGGGACTCCCCTATTCTTTTTACGCCCCGGGGAAAGTGCAGGGCAAAACTTGTATTGTGATATTTGCTTCGATAATAATACCGTTTTCTCTGCACGAACATGTAAAATGAGTGGTTTTACAATTTAGTAGGTAATTAAAGTTGCATCTTGATAATTTTTATGGCCAATTAATATTTATTTTTCTTTAAACAAAGTAGTATATATTATACAGGTGTAAATGTTTTACACAGTGTTAAAAGTAGAGGGTTGCAATTAGACCATTATTCTGAATATATTAGTACTGAAAATTTCCAAAATTATAAATTATGCGATGCAGATTATTATAATTTTTTTTACAATAAAAACGCAATCCAGTTTATAAATCATTGCTATCTAATTACCTCTATTCATAGTCGCTAGAATTACAAAAAAACAAAAAGCAGAAATGTATTTTGCATTAGAAACATTCTAAAAGACTTTTACTACTACATATTTTTTGGTAGAAATGACATTGATCATTATATATTACGTAGGTACAACATTGCATTACAATTATGGCAAAAAAAGTTTACAATAAACTTTTTGCAAAAAAAAATATCTGCAATTACAGAACTTTCTGGCTGCCAATAAATAGCCTTGATTCAGTTATAGCTTTACGGAACCGTTTCGTGTTCGGAGGTTGTCTGGTTACACCCTGTATATAGCTGCGCAGTAAATTAAAAACATTGTTAAGCATCGAAACGTTCTGAATACACAGATCAGACGGCAATACCTTCTTGTTAAGACTTATACAATTGAGAGATTTTAAATTAGAAAATACATGTGTTTGGTAGAACTTGGAAACTGCAGCGCTGAATCGTATGTACCTGCCTAGTTATATTTTTATTTATGACATGAGAATCGAATAGAACATTTTCTTCACAGTTGTTTTTAGGTTGTTTGTATATTATTGTCTTTAACCACATGTTGCGTTTATCCGCCATTTTGTCTTATAACTTGGCCAGAATTTGGATCTACGGATGGAGAACTGATATAAATTCAAATAATTGATACACCCTGGCCATTCAATGCAGTGCTGCTCAGGATTTTTGAAAAATGCAAAAACTCTGAGTGGCACTACAATTGCGCTCGTCACCTTGAGATTAAATAAGATTTAAGTCTCATTTGCCCTCCCCCCCCACTAATTTCACTAGCTACGACGCCACCTTCACGGCAGACAACGGAGCCGTTGTGGGGTACCACTAGCTAGATATGGGTATATAATATAGCTGCATCCACTTGATGGATGGTGTAGAGATTTCGATCACAGACTTACAATATACTAACGCTTTGACAAACAGAGCGTGTGAGCGAGAAGAACATCTCTAACGGAGATACAGTAAGATAGAAAATGTGAAGGCAAAGTCTAAAAGTCAAAGTTTTCATATGCATAACCACGTCAAAATGATGTTTCATAAAAATATTATGTATAAAGTACATGTTTGGCATATATTTATGACCTACAAATCATCTAAAATAAGGTAAGCGAATAAATTGTGTTACTGTAACCAATTTTGATTGGCAAGTGGTAAACAGTCAGCCATGCTTACGTACGATAGTATTTTGAGTAGCTTAGAACCACTAGCTAACGCATGTACATTGATAAATCAAAATTGGTCAAACATTATTGACGACCTGTAGAGTCGAGTGGTTAGCGATCCTACCCACTAAGCTAGAGGTCCCGGGTTCGAATCCCGGTAGGTGCAAGCATTTATATGATGAATATGTATAATTGTTTCCGATTCATGGATGTTTATATGTAAGTTTATATGTAGTTATCTGTGTTTAAGTATGTATATTGTATTAAAAATATCGTTCTCTTGCAACCCATAACACAGGCTGTACATAATCTACCTAATTTGAGGCGAGAAAATTTGTGTAAGAAGTGTGTCAATATTATTATTATTATTATCGGGCTGTCAGATTGTCTATACGCTAGTTATCATAAGTTTATGGTTAGATATAAATATAGTCTTATAGCACAGTAGTTTGAGGTTAGATAAACATCGCCATATTAATAGTAGTTGGCTATTTACATTGTTTAGCTGAGATGGGTTTGTGGAACAGATTGCATTTATCTTGATTGTTTTAAATATATTTTACACGTGTACATAAACTACCAACCAACTATTGAAATTAACTGCCTTACAAATAAACTTTGTAAAGTTATACCGGAGAATAAACCAAGAATATGTAAAATATTGACTATTAGACCAGTGTCGAAAATTTTTGAAACCAAAAAAAATAATAGTAGGATTAAACCCATTGGTAATGGAAGAAAATATAACAAAAATGAAAGGAAAAGTAAATTACGAGCGATCTAAGGTTGGGAAGTGGAAAAAGAAGTGGGGGCATTTTTATCACACAACTTCTAAATTTATGTCAAAAATTCAAAAAAAAAAAAAAACAATTAATTGGTTTTTAATTTTTAACTTTTACAAAAAAATCATGAAATTTCGTGAAAAGTTATTTATGCTTTAAATACACTTTAATTTATTTGAATCGAAATATTTATTATTTCACCTTATTTTGTCTCAAATATCGAAAAAGAACTCTTATATTCAATCGAATATTCACCCGTTAAAATTTCAGCTACTTTTAAAAAGTTGGTGCGCTTTCTGTTCACTGTAATCTCTCCTTTCCGATGGTGCTAAAATATACATTACAAATGTTCGGAAATTTTAAGCCCATTAAAAGGCATTTCATAGAGAATTCATACCTGTTATTTCGTATCAGCAGAAATATTGATTACAATTATTCATAAATGTAAAAAGGATAATGATTCCGTGTTATCCTTTTTTTTCATTGTTATTGACACAGACGTATGGACACGATCGCGGGAATAGTCAGGGAAGCTTCCTAGGACCTTAAAACGTCGAGATCTAATGAAAACATGATTCTCGAAAAACGGAGTAGAACCAATAACTTCCCGAATTAAAAAAAAAAAATCAATTTCCTTAGAACTCTTGTGGATGGAATTTCATAATAATATTAGCTGACCTCTCCTCGGCGAAAGGAATATTCCTACCAAATTTCAAGTCCGCAGTCCCCTTATGGATCTAGATATCGTGATGAGTACATAGGTGGAAATCTCTTATATATAATATATATAAGATAAGTACTTTGAAAGAATGTGATCTGATAAACTGGATAGAACTTTATTTAATGACTCAATCTTGCAAAGAGATGACGGTAGTCTGTTAAAAAGTTGAGCGCCCTCGTAAATAAACATGCGCAATTTGTTTTAGTCTTAGATAGTAGATCGTCTAGTGCTGCATTTAGACTCATGTTTATCATTCTTATCTAGCCATTACAATTTTCTTTCTCTTCTTTGTCAGTTTTATTTTCTCAAACCATATTAACTATTTTAATACCTCATGCTCTTATCTGACTGTTTTTAAATTTATTATTGAGTTTTAATAAGTTCTTTCCATAGTTCTATTTACTGTAGCATCTTCTTTTACTATTCCTATGGCATATCAAACTTGCCACACCTAAACTTCGCGTTGATAACAAAAACTCATTGGCAGTGAATGTTTGCTTGTTAGACATTAACGTCAGATTTCTAAACTCCTTTCTCTAAACTCTAAAACCTCTCATCATACATGTGTAATTACTAATTACGAATTAGAAATTAGAAAGGATGTTAAAATTTTATTTGCTCGCTGTTTCATCATATCATATACAGTTACTATGTCTTTTAGTTATCTTTACGTTTTAAAACTAATGTGCATGTGTTATATTTGCAACAATTAGTAGTACCTTGGCTTGTAACAGTATTTTGGCCGAGACCTGAATGTCTCTTATTTCCACAAACAGATTTACATACAGTTTCAATGTTCATTGCCAAAATTCACTAGAGTTATTGTTAACAGAAATCAACTTTATTTGATGGCACTTTCCTACTTAGAATGTATTATTTTATTTTTGTTTGTCACCTGATGTTTATTGGAACATCAGATGATACACAGGAGCGTTGCCGACCTTTTAGAATTATAGAAGAGCTGAAGATAGTTGTTTATTGCTGGTCTACAAACCAATATAGCGTCCCATAAAGTTTCAAATTTTATTAGTGAGCTTAGTAATTTTTTTCATACAACTATTAGGATTCCAACTATATTATTTGACATAGTAAATATTAAGTTATCCTAGAGAATACTTCTCTCAGTATTATAATGATCAATCGATCTATTTAACTTACAAAACTGCCCATGTATTTGAACCACGTGATTGTTTGACTTTCGTGACCTTTGAATGAAATCTACTTATTCGTTTTGCTAAAAATGTGTCTTTTGTTTCAGTGTCAACATTTTTACCCAAAACATTATGATTTACAAATGGATATTATGATAAGAGTGAAGTGTTGTCAAGAAACTAAAAATCCAAAGTGACAAAGTGGTGGTGTCTGTTCTTCTACGTTCCGTTCTCTGTGTTATTCTCTTCATAATGTCTGACAAAACCTCATCATCCATTGGCCCCAGAAGCTTTGAGACGATCTCAGAAGAAGATGGTGAATCACCCTGGGAGAAATTATTGGGTGATACACCTGTCCCTACCATTATAAAAACTAACGCATCGAGTACAACAATATCACCGACGGCTGGCGATGCATCACCGCCTCGCATTGACGGGGAATCCAACCAGCTGAGTCGCTCCAAGAGTCTCAATCAACGCAGAAACAGCAGTGGTCTCTTGAGCTCTCTCCCTCGTCAGCTAAGACTGTCTCTACGTGGAGTTCGAAGTGAACCTTCCAGTGTCAAAGATGCTCCAACTTCAAGAAACGAAAGTGCCCTTAATCTTCTTCTTAAGTAAGTTTATTAGTAATTAATTATTTAAACTACTTATTTAAAGCAGCTTATAACAATCTATAGTGACGGTTTCGGGATAAGAGATTGCGCGAGTTCAATTCTAGTGACGATGTAGCCAACTTTATCGTTTTTGAGTATTTATGGGACCAAATGAGGCTGCATTTTTTTTATATAAGAGAAGGGAGGCTTACGAGATGGTAGTGGTGAGGCAACCGTCCATGGACATCCGCAACAAAGGGTGTCAAGAGATGCGTTGCCGTCCACTAAGGTGGTAGTATGCTCTTTTCTTGAAGATTATTGTGTTATATCCCTACATATAACCTATGGGTTCTCTTGCAACACCAGTGGAATTACAATGGTTCGTCTGTGTATCAGGAAGCTGTATCTAATAAGCCGCAATACTTAGCCAGGTACAAATTTGAAATGTGTGTATTACTATTCCTACACTGAATTTTGAGTTTGAAAATGGCAGACGTTCAAATTAATGAAAAATTCACCGTACAGGTATTTTGTATCTGTGTTCAATAAAAAAATGGGATCTTCCTCTACCTCTCACGTTTGAGGCGAATTTTAATAAATGATTTCGAAATCCTATTTTTAATAAAAAATATTTTAGATTGAGTCCTATTAATATATAATATACGAAAATGAATGAAGAAGGACACGGAACCTATTATGTTGTAGCATATTGTAGTAAATCTGTGCACCTACTGTGCCCCCTCCAATTTAAGAAATAATATTTTAATTTGAATTGCAATCAAATCAAGCCAAACCATTTCAATTTGACACAAATAATGAGAAAAAAGAAAATATGATCTCATCACATTTAACATTTTTCATTAATGAGTCTGATAGGCTAGTAGCGTAGGCGCCCACATGGTTTCATTTTATTACCACTGCATCGACCTTGCACGTTAATTATCCGCATAGGAAAGCCTTCCTATCGAAGACTACTATTACCATATCTATGCATGCATTTGACAACTTTTGTTACATTATAGGTTGAGTAAAGTCTTCTCATTTTATATAAAAAGACATCGAACAAAATGCCACGAAAAACGTCTTATGTTTTGATATAAAATATTAATAATATTTATAATAGGCCCGGATATTACCTGTAGTTATAGTAATTATAAGAAATATATATTATGTGATAGTTTCGTTGAGTATTTAAAGGTTGTTAGGTTAACCATCAGACACACACACATTGAGACTCATTTTTGCGATTACTTATTTTGTAGTATTTTTAAAAGAAGTTAATAAATAAATATAATTAAAAAATAAATGTATGGCCGGGTTTTCCTTCGGTTATACTGCGAAAACTACTGAACCGAACCGTGTTTCGGAGAAGATTTTAGTATATAATATGTTGGTGATTACTTATTTAGAACCTATTTTTTTTTTCCCGGCCATACATTTATTAGTACAATATAGTTTCTTGGGATAGACTCTGACGTCACAGAAACACCGCGCAAAATGGTTTTGCCGGGAAATAATATTTATTTTTTAATTGAATAAGAATGTTTTATCTATAATTTGATGTGTTTGATAATTTTTAGGATGTAAAAAATCAAATTTGAGTATTTTTAAAAGTCATGCATAATACTCTTTTGCATTATATGTCAAAATTAGTTCTATGGACGCTCGCGAGTGGCGTTTCAAATAGACACAAAAATTTTGCTGTTAATGATATGTAGTAGCCTGTCCAGTGGTATATGCAGGTCAGTGAGTACTTTAACATGTTTGTTATTGCTAAAGTTAATACAATCCAACCTTAGATTCTCAAAGTTCATTACGGTCTGCGTCACAGAAATTTCTATAAAACTCACGTCAAAGATCTAATATCGGGTTATAACGCTGTGAGTCACATTTTAATGGCCAAACTCATAATAATGTGATATATTATCGTCTGCGTTCGAAATAAACTTAACACTATTTTCTTATTAGTTCAGACAAATATAATGTTGACGAGACTATTATAATGGTTTATAATACATAGTTTTATCCGTCTGTCCTCTATATTAAATAAAAGAATAATCAAGTCTTACTGACAGATGTAAAAGAAAAGTGTGTGTGTACTTATGTCTGCACGAAAGAAGTTATACTTCTTTGGCCTAACAAAGTAAAAATCATTAATATTATTTATTCCCTGTGCTATTCTACGTTTGTAGAAAGAACAATATTGTAAAAATCTTGCAACGATGGCTTTGACAATTAATTATTAAATAACGAATACGGGCTTGAACCAGAAAAATAGCAGCAAAAGAAATTAAAAAAACTACGAATGTCGCAAACGTCAGAAAATTTTACGAACCAACTTCACCCTGTTACTTTTGTGTTACTTAAAACTCTTAACCATAACCCGCCTAAAGAAATATACCTTCAATAGATAACGTACCAAACATACTAAAATACATTTCCTATCTCCATGCAAGGTATGGTTATTAGTTATAACCATCATGAATTGCATTGACTTAAAGGTCAAGGCTGAGATCTATAGAGCCTCCATACTTTGCTCAGACTTTACTTGCGTAAAACTTAACAGATTGTGATAAAACGCGAACTTTGCTTTTGCATTTGGCTGTCTTAGCTTAAGCTCAGCATCATTTCAGATGTTCTTCTCTTCTTCTTCTTTAGCCGTTCTCAACCTCTAAAGTGTAGACCTCCTTCATCTTATGCCATCTTTTCCGGTCTTGAACAGTTTCCAACCACTTTGTTCCCGCGAGTCTTTTGATATCGTCGTACCAACGCATCTGCGGTCTTCCTCTCGGGCGTTTCTCACCGAAAATTTCAGATGTTAATTGACTATAAAAACGTAATCAAAGATTACGCTAAGCTAAAACTCAGCTAAGTTTTACGCTAGTAAGATCTGAGTAAAGTCTAAATATGCTCTATAAATAGGCCTTAGATACCAGGTCATATATTTCGAAAAAAAAATGAATGAAATTCAATATGGGTCTCAGTTCCACATGGATTAACATATCTGCTTAACCCGTGACAATAAACCCTTCGCGTTCAGATAGGGCTTCTGAATAACAGCTTGTTTCCAATAAACTACTTTCCACCCTTGTATCACAATGATTAATAATATTAAATAAGTATTATTATGTACTGAATGGGCTAATCGGTCTGTGAGGCCAGGGACGAAGGCAATAAAATAAGACGTGTTTATGTGTCAGTAAAGCATTAAAATATGACAAGAGACGCGAATATAACTTCTTTTATAACCAATAAACTTGCTAGCATATACGAACATCTTTAATATAGTGTTTGCGGTCGATGCGAGAGGATCTTGTCGATGGTTTAGCCATCTCCCAGCTGATCACAAGCCGTCACAAACAAAAGAGATTGATCACCGAATATGGGCTTTGGTTTCACACTGTATGACGATGTGTCTTCACGAAACTAACCTTTTTTTTATGAAAATAAGGGACGAGACGAGCAGGACGTTTAGCTGGTGGTAATTGATACGCTCTGCCCATTACTATGCAGTGCCGCTCAGGAGTCCTGAGAAACCCAAAAATTCTGAGCGGCTCTACGATTGCGCTCGTCGCCCTTCAAACAGAATTAGTAGGATATAATATTAAAAATACATCTTCAAAATAATTAAATCTATAGATCGCCGTTATAAATTAAAAATGTACACGATTTTAGGTTGTATATATTTTTGAGTAAATTAGCTAATTGTAGACTGATTCGGTTTTTTTAGTATCGTATTTTATCACAGCATACATAATATTTGTTTTTATTACTTCCTTGGTAGGTACTGAACTTAATGGGCAAATACATATAAAAATAAGTCTCAATATATTATTAGACGCATTCTTTAGTATTTTACCTACCTTTACGTATCTACAAGGTGATACCTTGTGGTGTGTTTGTGTGTGTGTGAAGTACTTTTTTCATAGCAACATTTTTGTCCGACATGTTAAGATTTCGTCGTTTAGAACCTGTTGGAATTTGATACAAAACAAAATCATGTCTGATAAATCCCCTGCGTCATGCTCTTCCATAAAAATAGTTGAATTCTGTGATTATATTGCTTGTGAGAATAAGGAAATGCACTTGCGTGCTTAGATAATAATAAGTTTAGCTAGAGTCTCTTGCTGTTAGACAACCGATGAAAACAGGCCAGGAATAATACTTTAGTGTGCGTGACAAGCTACGTCTTACACTCTCGATTTGTATGAAGTTTGTGTTATTGTTCGTGCATAGCTCAAAATAGAGATTAGTTCTAAACTCAATCTCTTTTTTTCGACGTATCCACAGCTGTCATAGTTTATGTAGACGTATAATTGATCTTGATTACTATATTTTGACACTCAGAACTATTGAATTACAAAAATTCAGAGCTCAATCTCGCAATTCACTTTTAAGTTTTATGTTAGGCCAATAATTTTACTAGCTACGGGGCCCTGCAAATCAAACGCAATTAATACTTTGAGAGGATATTTTAGATAGAATATTTTGAGAGTATAATAATAATGTAACCAACATTATTTCATGAAATATTTCTGTGATGAAGTTTTGTCAATAACTCATCGATGCTATCACAGTTCAGATGATATTTATAATTTGAACAATCCGGAAACTTTTCATATTGTGATGAAAAGAAATTCCAAATCGGTCCACTAAGGAAGGACTTCTGTGATATTAATTATATGAAGTCGCTAAAAAAATACACGAAAACGACAACTTAGAAGGTTCTTAAACCGGCCAAGAATAACTTTCCATTTAGCGAAAGTGACATCTGTCTCAGCAAATAAAACCAGAAGTTGGCGAATTTACGAACAAAAAAGACGGAACGAAGAATTTTTGTAATTGTGATTTCGAGATCCTTACACGCGTTTTGCGCTAAATCTATGTGAATCAACTCTAGTAGGAAAGATATTCTACTAACTATGGGCCATTGGTTCAAATACTTGCTTAATACATTTTCAAACTGTACTCATAGAGCGCTGTATTGCTTAGTACCGTTATTATAAAAAACATAAATAAATTGAAGTGCTTTTGTGTCTTTAAGATTTTCTTGCGCCCGTTCTTCTCAAGTCTGAGGCAGTCTATTTTGAATGGGTGGTAGTTTTAGACGATCAATAAGTGATTTTGAATCCTATTTTGAATAAAAATATTTGAATTTGAATTTGTGTTAGTCTGAATCTGGACGTATTATTTCTAATGCATTCTTCTAAATAAATAACTGACTTCTTTTTTGCCATGTGCTAACAATTACTTGAGTTTTACAACCAAGAAAATATAGCCTGCGATTTGAGTTCGTAATTTAAATTGGAATTCTATCAGTCTTATAATTATTTCGTAAAATGTCTAAATATATATCGCACTTAGATAATTTTAAATACTGGTTATTTCATATGTATATCGGAAGTAGGTACGTAAAGACTCAACTTTTTACATAAAAAATAGCACAGGAAACGGATGTCCCTCTTCTAGCAAATAGATTTGAACAGGAAACCTGACTCCGGCAGCCAACATACAAACAATGGGGCTATAATTTTGCGTATAAGTTTTACTGGATGCAAAAACCATTGTCTAATTAATTCTGTCTTTTTATTGGCCGACAGCCTTGTGTGTATACAACACAGATGTTGACGTCAGTAGATTACTAGTGACTACTTACTCTTTGATATTTCTCTGTTACTCTATGGGAAATATGAACATGAATAGCTTTTGATTCTAAGCTTCTTTAGTCAAGACCTATATAGTTATATATTAGACTAGCTGTACCATGAACTAGTAGTACCACAATCTAGGACTCATCTGGTTCAAAACACAACTATTTCTAGGCTCAGTAGGTTATAACTCACTGGCCAAATCGCAGAATATTGATTTATTCATTTCGCTTGCTCAATATAAAGAGAAAATACTTAATTTACACACGTGACTTAGAAACCTTGTTCTCATACTTTATTTTTCGATTATAATCCTATTACAATATTTATAGATTTTAGTTCTTAAATTGTTAAAATTACTGTCTTATAAACGTAGAAACTAATTATGAATGCTGTGGTAGCTTATAAGTGACTTAACTCTTATCCATATTATTATCCATATAAAGAGTGTAATTTGTTAGTTGCCCAAATAAATAAATGAACTATAGCTATATAGTATTATGAGGGTCTGTAGGTACCTATGATGGCTGCTGGGGAATAAAATATTATAGATTTATAGCTTTGGAAACAAGTCCTTTAGGCAATTCATTTTGATTTTAATTACGAAACAAATAAATACATTTAAACTTCAAATTATTGTTTTTGTAGTTATTAAATCGTATATTTTTTCCTCCACGCATTTCTAACAGTATAAATGTAACTTGTATGTGTATAATATATATATATATTGTGTGTATGTATTTATATATATATACTAGCTGACCCAACAGACGTTGTTCTGTAGATAATAAAAAAAGAACTGCTCAAAACATCAAGAATTATTTCGTAAGAAATGCTCCCTGTTGTTATAATGAAATTGTTTCACAGCGGAACTGTCGAACCGTGCGTCACTAAATTCACTCATAGAAAATATATCCATACAAAACATATATTGAAAAGAGAACTAATTATGGATAAATCGAAATTAAAATTATTATATCTCTCAAGTTGGACTAAACTGCACTCCATGAAGTAATCCCCATTAAAATCCGTTCTTTCGGTCGTTTAGGAGTCCATCGTGGATTAACAACGTGACACGTAATTTATATATATTAAGATATATTATAGTATAGTTATAAATACATCTGGCTGTTCATAATGTACGATTTACATACTTAAACATACATAATTATATATATATATATGCATACACAAACACATTCATGAATTGGAAAAAAGTCCATATTCATTGAATAAATATTTGCATGACTGGGATTCGAGTTCAGTAAATAGGTCACTAACCACTGGACTACAAATCAAATCCAATCAAAATCACTTTAAACAATGTAGATGGAGCCACAAACATCAAATTGAACAAGACATACCACTAATTTATGAACTATAGGTAACTTGAACGGTTAGTTCAGCGGAAGAGCGCTCGGTCGGGACCCGAGAGGATACAGATTCGAGTCCCGCATCGTTCATTAATTTTGGTTACAAATTTAATCAAAATCGCTTTATTAGTGTAGGTCAAAGAAACATCTTCTTTTTAAATTTACCGCCACTTCGGAAAAGGTTGAGCTTTAATAAGAAGAAGTGACAAGGAACTCATTGCCACTCTTTTATATCAATATTTAGAGATTCATCGTTATACATATCATTTTAATTACGATATATTAATACAAAAGTATTCCTACTTTCAAGTTTCCACTGAACTCATTGAAAAGCAAAACAGGTAGCGAATAATTTTGACTATACCGACCACCGGAAGTAAACTGGGGGACAAATAAAATTAAGAATTCAATTATTCAGGCATGCAACCAATGTCAAGTTTAAAAACTTATTAAATTTGTGAAGCTGGCAAACGTATTGATGAGTTCTGTGAAGTCTTTACACGTACTTACCAAGAACGCGTCGAGGTCAACCATTTCCTTTATTTGTCGATTCGTGCTCAGACAATAGGATAGTTAAATGACCAATTCTTAAAATAGATACAGGTAAATTACTTTCGTATTCTACAGTTTAGTATTCTAAGCTTGAAATTTAAATTTCCTTGTACAGTCAGAAAAAAGGGGTTCTTTACATTTTGGTGAAGAAAATATTATTGACAGTCAATGGTGAATGCCAAATAAATAATAAGTGTATTTATAATCAAACAGCCAGATATATATATAATAGAAACTCCCATGAATGTAAAATTTCATTGATCGCCTGGATACTACCAGAAAATTATTATAATACTGAGTTGCTCTTACGACACATATGCTAAAACAGACACACACACACACACACACACACAAACACGCGCTTTATCATATTTCACAAAGTTCACAAAGTATGCTAATTTAAGGCTAAGAAAGAGCGGAGCCTCTTCGCAGAAGCATTATTTATAACCTTAAAGGTTGTTCTTGCCACTATTTATAAAGGAGAATGTCTTAAAACCAATTTTTTTTTCTGTTATTATAAATATTGCTAATTGTTGTGAAGTCGGAATCTTTGGTTTTCGTTAATAAATTAATGAATTGATTTTATTTGTGGCTTATTCTTTTTGGTTTATAATATGGCACGGATGAGAGTTTAGATATAATATCAGAAAAAATTATAGTCAACACAAATGAGTCATCGGATAAAAGCGATAATGAGGCTGAATGCAAAATGCCTGGAGTTAAAGAAGTTTTGAAATAAAAACTATGTTTAATATTTATATTCACTATTTTAATATCGCTTTTAATATTAATAGTTCCAAAATACTACCTGTACCTATACTAACAGTATTGGCACACTGTTATCTTGTCCCGAACTAGGTAAAGCCTGAACCGAGTGCCAGACAACAATATATTTAATTCGATATTCAGAATTAAACATACTTCCACGCACGGAAACAAACATCCAAATTCATCATACAAATTTTAGAACCTACCGGGATTCGAACCCAGGACCTGGCTAAAAAATAATGTAAATATGTTGGTTTATTTTTTTATATGCTGACCGTACACGTACACACACACACACACACACACACACATATAAAACATGCAAAGATGGTCACTTTGTTTAGGCTGATTTCAATATCAGATCTCTTATTAGTTATTTATAGTTATTTTAGATATAGATCGGTTATTGATATGCCGAAAGCATAGGATTCCGGATAGATTAATAATAAAAGTGAATGGATTAAATTATCAAGATCGGATCTATGATTGCGATCAATATACAAACTGGCCGTTAATATTATTGAAAAGTCCTACCCCCTTAATAAGTCAATAGAAGAAGACAAAGTGAGAATTAGTAATGCTTTAAGTTAGCAGACTATTATGAATAAGGGGGCTAGTATATATTATATATCTTAATATATATAAATTACGTGTCACGTTGTTTGTCCGCGATGGACTCCTAAACTAATCAACGGATTTTAATGGGGATTACTGCATGGAGTTCAGTTTAGTCCAACTTGAGAGATAGGATAGTTTTTATTTCGATTTGGGACCCATAATTATATTTATTTCCAATATTTGTTTTATATGGACATATTTTCTGCGAGAGAATTTAGTGAGAAACGGTTTGACAGGTCCATTGTGAAACAATTTCATTATAACAACAGGGAGCATTTTTTACGAAAGAATTCTTGATGTTTTGAAATATTGTTGGCAAATTCCTGTAAAACAGTATTTTTTTATTATCTACAGAACAACGTCTGTCGGGTCAGCTAGTTAGTTTATATTACATTGTATAAAAGTTGAATGAATAGTTAAGATTCATAATGATTGCTAAATTTAATGAACCTTAATATAAATATTATGTAATAATATGATTCTTGGCGTGCCTTATCATGTGGTCAACACCTATGCTTATGTAAATGCGCCACGACGCGGGTGGTTCGATAAAGAGTTAACAGACGTAACAAACTTAAGATTTAGAAGTTTTACGCTGAAGTTACAGTTTGTAAACATTAACGTTACATTCAAAAAATTCAAAATTTCTTTATTTGTACACAGTCATTTACAAATCACATATGAAACTCTCCTGGTAGATTTAGATAATCTGTGTAAGGAGAGAGTAGCTCATTGCAAGTTATACAAAACAATATTAAAAACTATGTATGCAGTTTAGTTTTTTAGAAATTTTTGAACATTAATTCTTTCAAATTAGATTCAGACAGAACTATCTTTGATGTCACTTTTGAGCTAAATCACAAAGAAATAAAGCTGCTTCTGAAACCGCGAACAAATCTTCATCTAATTTTGACCACCCATGTGTTGGTAACGATCCAGTGGTTACTGACCCTGTCCAGTGAGATAGAGGTCCTGGTTTCGAATCCTGGTAGGTTCTAGATATTGTATGATGAATTTGGATGTTTGTTTCCTTGCGTGGATGTATGTTTAATTATTAATATCGAATTAAATATATTGTTGTCTGGCACTCGGTTCAGGCTTAGCCTAGTTCGAAACAAGATCATTTGTGTAACAGTGTGCCAATACTGTTAGTATAGGTACAGATAGTATTTATGTGCTCTTTTCAAAAATTATTTATTTATTTATTTATACTTTAATAAAACAGCGTGAACCAATTACAATATTAAAGTAAGTACTTAATTATAAATTAAAAGCTAAACATATTACACAAATAATAGTTAATTAATACAAAGTTTACTGTATTTAACTAACAATTAATATATATCCAAATACCATAATAACACTAATAAGTAATAGAAATAATAATCATAATCCAGTCTCAATGAGTCAGTTTGCATATTTTTTTATAATTTTATCTATTATGTGCATCTGTTCTCAAGTATTTAATGTGAGAAGGTTATTTCTAATAGCCTAAAACTATAGTTATGGTACGTTTGAATCTTCGGAAGCGTTCTGGTAGTGTACCATATTCGGTATGTAGTATTGTCCTTCGCACAAAATTGTTATTATTACCATCCGGACCGTTAAGAGTTCCACGCCGGACCATTTCGTGCGAGGTGCCTACCGGACCGAACGATGGTCCGGCCGTACCAAATCAAACCATATGTAGAGGTTACACATACTGTTTTATTAAGAATTTTTATTAGTTTTTGCTCTCCAAAGTTATGTAAATATGAGCAATGATAATTATTCTTTTAATTGCCAGACTTTGTACAAAATATTTTAAATATATTCTTTGTTAATGTTTTATAAACAAACCATGAAGGAGGTTTTACAGTGACATTGCACGTAATCTTGTTTAAGCTGTATAACAAAATCCTCTGATATATAACAGAAATATTGTTGTTTTTGAAGTGAAAACTTCTTTAGTGGCGTTGAGAAGTTTTCTTGGGTATAAAATTTTAAACTCGCGTCAGGACACGTGGCCTGATCGAAAACTTGTAAGACTGTTGTTGAATTTATGGATGAAAGATTTATACTTCCAACTAATTATAGTAAGGCTATCTCAACTTAATGATCACATGGTCCCGGGTTCGAATCCCGGTAGGTGCAAGCATTTATATGATGAATATGGATGTTTGTTTCCGAGTCATGGATGTTTATATAAATTTATGTATGTTTAAGTAAGTATATTGTATTAAATATATCATTGTCTTGTAACTCATAACACAGGCTATATATATGCTTAACTTGGGGCAAGATAATTTGTGTAAAAAGTGTGTCAATATTATTATTGTATGGTCATTGGACCAGTGGTTGAATCATTGATTGCGAAGCCAAAACACCGCGAGGTGGAGGGATCGAATCTCAGCCGTGATATACTTTTACATTTTATTATGCATGAAAGTTGACTTTTCTGAGAGATAAAGTTTTTAATGTAAAATAATTGTAATATTTCCAAAGTTATACATTTCATTTGTAATATGATGCTGTCATTTTTGTGTACGATAGCGGTATAATAAATGAAAACTTTATTTAACCACACTAG
The DNA here is from genome assembly GCF_905404315.1 of Leptidea sinapis. NCBI lineage: Eukaryota > Metazoa > Arthropoda > Insecta > Lepidoptera > Pieridae > Leptidea > Leptidea sinapis. Next base: position 28,908,299 of record NC_066312.1, on the reverse strand, counting down.
CTAGTACTTTTATACCGATAAATAAAGCAATTCGTGCGAAATTATTCCCTAACTATTCCAAAATATTCAAAAATGCACAACATTAATGTTCAAGCTTTCACTTCTATTTCTATTCACACGTATTTCTTTTTTGAAAATGTGATAGAGACGAATGAAATTTATCTGTTTGTATAGGTAATTGATAATATATTTTTAAAATGAATATACCTAAATATGTTATCTATAATTTGTTAATTTATTAATAATATGCATTATAATTCATAACTAACTAACTACATTTAAATAATATAATATATAAAAGTCTGTTAAGATTGCGCTGATCCCACTGACAAACCATCAAGATGGTTTATTGGGAACATTTTTTTAGTTGTTATGTCAAAGTTGTAATAAATAAATAAAAATAACTAATCATTTGTGGAAGTTGACCCTTTGGCATAGGATACAAGTAAATAAACATCCATGACTCGGAAACAAACATGTTACACAAATGTTTGCACTGGGATTTGAACCTAGGTCCTCCAGCTCTGTGGGTAGGGTCACTGACCACTGACCTATATCGGTTGTGATAGTGATTTTGTTGCTAGGCGATATTTTTGTAAACAATTGGGAATAGAATTAACAAAACGGAAAGTCTTCTAATATTATAGGCTTAATATAAAAGGCTTTAAATATTAAATATGACGTAATATAAGGAAGGTAACATTATAAGGAAATATAATAATAGTGACTCACGTGGATCGTGAGGGGTTTTTCGCCGAAGTAAGAACCAGTTTGACATTTTTCGGACTATCAAGAACAATGAACTACAAATAATATTTATGTAACGTTTTACCTTGTAGGATTTCAAATTCAAAGTCAAATATACTTTATTCAAATAGTCAATATAAATAGGTATTTCTATTAAATTACTGAATGTACCATATGTTCGAAAAAAGTAGAGTTCGTGAGAATAAAATACAAGAAGCTCGACGGGCATCAATAAGTATTTTACAATGGTTTTAATTTAAATGGCAATTTAGTTAGTAAAGTTCTGCATCCAATATGTTATTTATCGTGTTTTAGTTTAAAGTTATAACGTAAGTCAAAGTTTATATTTTTTTATTTGCATAAACATGTTAGATTGGTGTTACATAAATAGTATTGAGTACATCTTTGCCACATTTATGACGTGCAAATTTTATAAAATACATTTCTTACAATTCAAAAAAATCATTAGTTACAATAATATAAATTTAACAAATGATTAGTAGCAGTATTAAATAGTATATAGTCAAGTTTTTAGTAGAAATAATCCTTACTATCAATAATTATTCTTTGCTTTTTCTGTCTGTCTGTTAATCCATGAATCATCGGGGTACAATCATCATAAGTAAATGTTGTGTATATTATACGAAATAGTATATTTATATATTACTAGCCGTTTCCGCCCGCTTTGCTTGGCGAATTTTAAAAGGAAATACAATTAAATTTTATTCATCTTATTATAAATACAATAAAAAAAAAGCAGTAGGCATAAACCATCTAGAATAAATTTCGTATGTAATGGTGGTAGTTTCATGTCGATACGATCAGTGATCATCTATCCTATTAATATTATAAATGTGAAAGTTTGTATGTTTGAACTTCTTTAACGCAAAAAGTACTGAATGGATTTTGATGAAACTTTGCAATAATATAGCTTACACACCAGAATAACATATAGGCTATAAATTATAAAAATATTGTGTGAATTATCTATACATTTAAATAAAATTGGAGTGTCTGTTTGTAATATTAAAATAACCGTTTTTTATTTAATGTATATTATGAATATATGTACGGTACATACACCAAAATAACATTTTTTACAATTTTTATCTGTCTGTCTGTGTTGTTCCGGCTAATCCGGCGACTTTTATTGGCAGGTAGCTGATGTAATAAGGAGTAACTTAGGCTACGTTTATTTTAGAAAAATAAAACAATGTCCAAGAAACGGTCTAACTCTAAAAATAATTTATATATCAAAACAACGTTTGCCGGGTCAGCTAGTATATACCTATATAAGAGATTTCCACGTATATAGTCACTCATCACGATATCTCTGGAACCATTAGAGCTAAAGACTTGAAATTTGGTAGGAATCTTTTCACAGAGAAGAGGTCAGCTAAGAACGGATTTTCCAAAATTCCATCCGCAAGAGTTTTTTTTTATTATGAACAGAACAACGTCTGTCGGGTCAGCTAGTCATTGATAAAGTAAGAACAACATTATCATCTCTAATTTGTATGTTGCGAAACATTGTCAGTTCCATTCTACGTCCGATCTACAATTTACAACTCACTAGTTAAACAACACCTTTTATGCCTCAAAGATATATGGGGTTGAACTGCAAAGTCGAAATAAGTTAAACTAATGACAACACAAATTTAACTAGTAAAGCTATTTCATTATCGTAGTGTTAACTTCAACTGAAAAAATCTACACAGAAATAAAAATTATGACAATCAGACAGGTATACATACACACACTACATGATTGTTCATTTACAAGGTTTTAAATATTCACGCTGACACAGAGTGTGTGTGTCTTTAAGAAAATGATTTAACCAGAATTCCTACACAAAGTTAGTAGTTAGAAGTAATTATAGAAAACAGACAATATCCTTTGGGGTAGCTCAGATATACAACAAGCTACACTCAGAAATAAGAAATGCTAAACTTCTTTTAAGGCGAGTCTTCAAAGGCATATTGTCAATAATTATGAAAAGTTACAGTAACATAAGTTCCTAAATAAAATGTATTTATTACGTCGAATGAGTCCTTGTTTGCCTGAACCCTTCACTATTGCTCCATTCTGTTAGATGGACTTCTTCCGTTTATTATTTGTATAGGCACTCTTTCATTTGGGTAATAGACGGTTGAATTTAAAACTGTTATTAACGCAAGCGCAATCAAGTGTAACGTGAACATTTAATAATGAAACGATTGCGAGTTTTCGCCTTTTTAATTTAGTCGCGTTATAGAGACGTCTATTTTAATGCGTTCGAGTTAGATTCAATGTTCAATTAAGGGGCTCCGACACATTTGAGCAACTTTAAAACGAGCGCGTAGAATTTTGCTTGGATCGCTACATCAATCGCTATACTTAAGACGAACATTGACGTGTATAATCGCGCGCTTTTTGTAATGTAATATGTTAATGTTGACCCTATAGACCAGGGTCGATAATTTAAAAACCAAAAAAAATAATAGTAGGTTGACCTATTCCCACCCCCTTGTCCATTTCCCGACCTCAGTTCGCCCGTAATTAATTTTCCTTTCATTTTCTTTATATTCTGTTCCATTTCCAATAATAGGTTTCATTCTACTGTTTTTTTTTTTCACTTTTTATCATAATCAACGGTTTCAGCACTGGCCTACTATAGCTTGACGCGGCTTGAGCACCTCAGTCATAGACAACCACCACCTTTTTTACTTCTATCGGATTCGAAATAAGATGATTCCTTTAAACTAATAGTAGGAGATAATAAAAGGATAGACCCATCAAGCTGCTTGAACAAGCAACGAAAAAATGAATGTATGTAGTAAATATAGAAAAAATAATAATTAGCATTTCATTAGCAAAAAAAAGTAATACAAATTTTCGCCTACAATTATTCCTTCCTCTCTCCCTCTTAGCAAAACCAGGATATGTGTGAGAACCCCATATTAAATTATTTTCTTTATGAACTCGCCTTATAGGTACTGTTTGACCGTGTCAAAGCCTCTTTAGAGTTGAACGAACTGTTCTAAAAACTCTATGTCAAAGAGGTTTCTAGTTACCTTATGATAGCCTCGAAAGTCTGACCTCCGAGTTTGATATCGTGCAATTATTCCGGAAAAAGTTTAAAAGTACTTTTTTCTCCATATATCTGTAACAAATACGACAATGTATTATATATTTAAAGACAGTCATCGCCTAGATATGGAAAATACAGGCTTTAAGACTGATAATGCGCAGTAAATCAAAATTACACCCTGTGTTTTATTTCAAAGATTAACAATATCTGCTTCTCCACACATTACCTATATGTATTTAACATTATATATTTTACGGGTATGACAATTAAAAGAAAGGTAAACTTTAATACGGACTTGAAATGGAAAAATATTTGCATGTTTAACTGTTAATTGCGACCACAGGTGTCAAATGTCTTGTATGTGCATAAATAAATGGCCTCGTCACAATTCGATAACTGATAATAATATGCGCTATATATTAAGCATACAGTAATGCAGTGTGATGAAGTAAGGCCGTTAACAACTATTGAATGTAACAAGCGCCATCTAGTAGCGAGTAGACGAACCTTTTCTTGCCCATATGTTTCAAATTACGACATAGTAATATAAGATATTACGCCGTCGCAGTCCCGAGAAATATCCTGGTATATTTGATTTTAAATAGCTATCTAGCTGTCTAGTAACGTGTACTATGAATAGTTATTTTACTACGTCATGTCACTGAATTATATTTGAGTTGGCAACAGTTCCTTGAGAGCGAAGTTCAAGCGTGTTAATTTTGACTTAAAACGAGTTTAATTTATCTTATCCATTCTTGTTGCGTCCTAAGAAATAACAAGTTCTACACTATTCTATGTTTTATTACGAATTTTATAATTGTATAAATATAATGTCTTATTGGTGAAATTAGTTGGATTGTATTAGAATGGACTAATGTGTAGGTACCATGTGATAGCCGAGATTGACAAACTATTAATGTACATAATAAGTAATTAAATCTATTTACAAGGTAATATCTTGAATGTTCCATGAAAATAATGGTACCAATATTTATTTACGCAGTCATAAACCTTTTTTTTATGACAGTGTCTCTCAGGATTCTTGGAAAACCCAAAAATTCTGAGTGGCACTACAAATGCGCTGTTCACTTTGAGACATAAGTTGTTAGATCTCATAAATTTTCCCAGTTATTTCACTAGCTACGGCGCCTTTCAGAACGAAACACAATAATGCGTAAACATTACTGATTCGCAGCAGAAAAAGGTACGATAATCTAGCCTTAGTCTTACGATATTCTTGAGCCTGGGATTTCCCTATTCTTTTTATGTCCCATGGAAGCACAGGGCACGGAGTATCTTACAATGTAGAGCTCTATCTCAGTATCCAAATAATCCTTCAAGCAACAAAAAAGTCGTTTATCTACAAAATTGTTAATATTCACTTCCATAACAATTAAAAACACATGAAGACTCCGAGAGGAAAGAAACGACGCAACATTACCACGATAATCGTTGTGACGTACTTTTTTGATGTGTGTGATTCCTCTGGTGTTGCAAGAGAATGTGGACGGCGGTGATCACTTAACATCAGGTGACCCCTACGCTCGTTTGTACTGCTCTACCATAAAACAACCTGGGTAGGTCAAGCACCCAGTGTCTATGATGAATAATATGCTATTCATCAGTTTGACGTGTCTATAATCGTATCTAATGATTAAGAAGCAAAATTATAACTAACATTCCTTGACTAATGGACTACTTGGCAAAAAGAGAAAGAACTCGTTATAGATTCCTTCGTTTTTACTTAGTTAATGATAGACTTCGAAGCTAAGAAGATTGTCATCATAAGACGTCCAACAGAACAAATCTGTCGTTTTGAAGCAGGCTGAAATAAAGAATACCCGGGGTATTATTACAATAAATACCGAATAATACTAATAATGAGTATTTATTGAGTTAAAACTACAACTTAAAGCACGCCGTGAATGACATCGCCTGATAGAAACAGAAAGTAGGAAAGACTGTTAGAGAGAGCGTACATTCTGGTCCTTCGAGCCGGATTGTCGGAATACAATCACACCCTTAATAATGTGTACGTGACGTTTGTTTGGGTGGATTTACATAGATAATAAATTAATATAACTCCGGGAGTGCCAGCAGAAGTGAAAACTTGAACATTAACGTAACTTAGTGCATTTTTGAATATTTTCGAATGGTTAGGAAATAATTTGACACATTTGCTTTACTTATCAGTATAGTATTATATTAAAAGTACTAGCATTTAGGTTGTTAAATTCAATTTACATTTATTGCGATATCGTTTACAAATATTACATACAAAATTGAACACTATTACAATTATTTAACATTAAAAAGTTTATCTCTCAGAAACATCAAAATTTATCCATTCATTTCAAAGACTGTTTTACAAATTTTTGATCAGGTCACGTGACCTGACGCGACTTTAACATTTTATACCCATCCCAAGAAAAGTCCTCAACGCCGCTAAAGAAGTTTTCATTCAAAAATTGCTAATGTTGCCGGAACATAATATTGTTTTTATCATTTAATTGTAGTATAAAGTTTCAATACAAACTTTATACTACAATAATTATTGCTAAGCTCATATTGTCTGCTTATTGTAAAACATAAAACGTAATAAATTCGGAGACCATAAACGTTGTGGATAAATGGTCAAATTAAAAAGGAAAATGTCCGTGAAATATACATAAATAATAATAAAAACAAATCAATATCGTATCTTAATAACTTATTATTTCTATCTTCCAAAATTTACCAATTAATTACCAATTTATTTTACAAGATATGTTAACGACTGTCATTCGTTTAAGTGCGTCATTGTATGACAATTCTTAATTTCTTTATAAATCATGTTCATAAGATTAGTTTAGACAGTATGCGGATCTCAGTTGTCCGTGTTGGGCTATTTCTGTACCAAGATTTCTTTAATAAGAAAACAGAAGCAGCTTCATCTCATAGTACTTTGTGGCGTGGGTAAATATTTAATGCATCGTAAATCGTAAATGAAGTTCTTATACTACTTTTGAGTGAGTTAAGAAATAGATACGGTGACGCCGCAAGCAGACGCGACGCAGCGCCGCCAGTTGAGAAAATCTTGGCACAACACGCCTGTATTGTTTGTTTGGAAACGTGTTTCCGACGGTTTCATTAAACACCCGACCTCAGTATTGAATCAATTTTCAATCAGTGAATGTGGAAAATCGGCTTGACATTTCAACACCATAACCAAGATGATATCGGCTTTGCGAAATTACGTAGTTCTCTTATTTGATATCAAGGAAGCGTTTAGTGAGTTTTTGATAAACGTGTTACTAAAAGATAGAGCGGAAAGTGACTTGTAAATCGTAGAGACAGTAAGAGATATTTGTGAGAGACTTACAGGAGACGCGGACGCGTTGAGGGGCATGTCTGATAGAATGTCGGGACTTAAGAGATGCATTAGCCAAGTTTCTATGTTTCTTATGACGGGAAAACCTATAAATTCTTCAGAATCTGCTTGGAAGGAGGAATTGAAAAAGTAAGTTATTATTATTATTTATTATTATGATATTTGAAAAATTCGGTTCTGATTTCAATGCGTAGTAGCAATGAGTACCTAGATGTATTTTTAGTATTACATGTTGCTTGGGATTATCTTAGAAAGAGGTACGTGTTAATTCATTTTTATAATATTATCATTAATGTCTAATCTCAAAATTATACTTATAAATTATTCTTTTAAATTATTTATGTAATAATAATACTTTCCTAACGGTTTGGTAACATTACAGATACGACAGTTATTTTAAACATTACATTTTAATCAATAAATAATACGATCGGTAAAGAAGGGGACGAAGGTATATTTTGTAATGATTTTACAATTTAAAACATCGCTATGGTAAATAAATATATTTATATTTCTATTCCCAGTTACATCGAGTCCGAAAAGAAAAATATTGCTAAATCTTTCTAATATAGAAGTGCATTCTCCTGTATTACAACTGTTCAAATTAAACAGAAATCTATTACGAGTTATTACTACGTCATTACGTAAAAAACGATTTTCCTATTCGTTCTTGGAAATGACAGAGTTTTGCAAAACATGCCAAGAAATAAAAGACTACGCAATGTTTAATTTTTCAGTTACACTAAAGAGTTATTCACTTGTTTTTGAGCTACTCGGCTTGAAATTCCAGACGGTGAGATTTTACTCAGCTCTTAACGTACGGGTGTGCCCACATGATTTTATTGCATTATCTACATTTGAAGACTTACTGTTTATTTTTTACTCCCAATTATGAAGCTCTGGTACCTGTTACATCAATGTGATGAAGTTCCGGTAACTTCATCGAAAAAAAAACTCTAGACTACGTTAAAATTAAGTTTGACATTGCCATCGGTTGAAGAGGCTATTAAAATCGACAAGAAACTCAGCAAATTTATCCTTTCTTTACAGTTTTCATAGTATCCATACAATTGATACGTCTATATATTATATACGTATATATTCATGGCTTTATAATACACTTTCTTCATTAAAGTTTCCTTTATATGAAGCTTAAACTTATGTAACGGAGCTTTAGTTACATGATGTGGAAGTTTATTATATATTTGTATACATTTACCCAGGAATGGGTTACCAGTTCTATGAAGTCTGAAAGTTAGAACAGCACGTTTATATCTACTTCTGGTATTTATATTATGATAATCACTATTATTTATATCACCACGGGCGCTTGCTTCATCATTTTCAATCACGTGAGGTTCTTGACAGTTTACCCCATCTGATTTAGAGAATATTGATTATATTTTAATATTTAGTACACATTTATAGTTTACATAACATCACACACAATTCCCTTATCTTAAGTAATTGGCATTGTCATTATAGTCTCCATTTAAGCATAAAAATGCTTGTGATAAGACACTCCGCACAAATTTTACTACTTATTTATTTATTTATTTATATCTATAAGTAAGCGATATCTGCTTTGGTGTACGCTTGTACGTAAGCAGATATCGCTTTTATGTTTAACATCTATGTTCTCCGTGAGACGTTCCAAGTGAACAGTTGTAACTGTCTTATTTCGTTATAATTTATATTCGTGTCTCCATTAAAGTAAAAAAAAATATACTTAGAAATGGAGGGCCGTTTTTTTCGTTCGGTTATACTGCAAAAACTACTGAACCGATTGGAATAATACTTTCACAGTCAGATGCAACGTGTTTTGTAGATGATAAGTTGGATTATTTATCCGAAACCTTATTTTTTTACTTAGAAATACCGATATATTCACAAGCGGGCACACTCGGGCGCCTTCGTCCTCGTCTGTAATCGGTTTTTTTTTTTCAATTTTCATATCTGCACTGAGTGTGCGAGTTTTAATGCCTTCAATCAACCGGAACTAGAGAATTTTAAACTAATAGTGAAAATACAAACTGATATGTACCAAAATTTATGGACTTGAAACAGCGCATCTCGGGTTTTTTGTATACCTAATCCCAGAACTGAGGGATATCACTTAAAAATAAAAAAACTGTTTAACAATGAAAATATCAGTATATTTAATGGTTAAAATGATAAATATAAAGGTTTGAAATGAAAAATGACAACAATTACAATCGAAAACAAAGCTGCAACTTCATAAACTCAGGGCAGAAATTTCTTTTCTGCCCTGCAACAGTCAGTCGGGATTGGGTTGAAATACACTAGTTTTGGAGGGCTCAATAAGCATTGTAGTTCCCACTTAATTTATCGATGATGCGGGGTTCGCTAAATTGGGAAGAGCGACCGAACGAAACCCGATAGATGCTGTTTTTTATGGAATAGGAGGACAAACGAGCGTACGAGTCACCTGGTGTTAAGTGATCACAGTCTAAAATTCTCTAGTCCCGGTTGGTTGTAGGCTAGTAGGTAAACTCGCACACTCAATGCAGATTATATGAAAAAGATCATTTAGACAGTGAATCCTTAGGGAAATAAGTCTGCTAACATATATAATATTCATGTATATATATTGTAATTATGACACAGTAAAGTAAATATTATTTTGAATTAAATTGCCACTTACGTCAAATCAAATACAATTTTACGATAACCGATGAAATAATACATTCTGTATCGCGTAAATATCGTTATTTCATCCATACATCGTTGAGTATTGAAAATCTATTGAATGTTTGCAAATAAACGATGAGTAACATTATTATAAACAAAATAATTCAAATCATTCTCATTAATTGTAGTCTTGAACGTAACATAAATATTTATTCAACCATATTATGAATTAATTATTATTGGAATGAATTCTTTATATATAAGTTAAAAACTTCTATAAATTTGTATGTTCTCAACAACTCTCAAAGCACATCTGTGATAGGTTTTTTTATTATAAGGTTTAAGGGTTTAAGTATAAAAGCGTTATTTTGGATTTCAGAAAGTTTCAAAATGTATCACATTATTTTTTGCAAATATGAAAAAAAAAAAATAACGCAGCTGAAATAACTCGCAATATTAATGCTGTGCTTGAAAGAAATGTCAAATAAACACACCGTGAATTTTTGGGTTAAGAGCACTTTGGCACTACGTCCGATAGAGCTTGTAAATTCTGTAATAGAGCGTATGAAACCCCGTGCATATGCTCTCTAAATGTGGTCATTTAATGCGTAAAACGTAGCATCTCTGAGAAGTCCAATTCTACAACCTTTTGGGATTCTGCAAGAGAATTTGGGCGGCGGTAATCACTTAACATCAGGTTTGTTACGGACGTACGCTCGTTTGTCCTGCTCTATGCCAAATCTAACTCAAGGAATAAAAAATTTGGTTACACAAGGGATTATTGGGATGTACGTCGACAAACTTATTGATCATAGATAAAATGAGTTATATTTTATTTTGCCAGCACTCACTCTAGATAAAAGAGATAAATATAAAAGGTTTAATATCCCCATAGAGTGCTCACTATAACAGTCACGAATTAAGTTCTTGCATATCATAATATGAGATATCAAAGAGTTATCGCGACATATTTACATACTCTGTGTTAGATATGCCACAGGAATGTTCAAATCATACACGTGCGTAGTTTTATATTATATGTGTGTGTTAATTTATGAGATATTTGAAAACAGTGTTATATATTCTACTTATTCCAAAGAGGATGTAAATACTACGTAATAAGAGTTGGGACTGTCTAAGTAAAAATTGGAATTTAGTTTAGTATGAAACGTGCAGTCAGTCGAGATAAGTTTGAAATAGCATTTATTACAGTATGGTTATTGGCGAGGAAGAATAATACGACTAAGTTTGAAAGCGAACAAATGCTTAAACCGTTGTGGATTTCGGCTATCTCCGTATATCACAAGATTATAGCCGTCATCTGTCAATCTATCAATGACTGCACGCTTCATACAATCGAGTGAATCGCTTTTTTCTTAGAGAGTTTAACTAGCCTGCTTATTCCTTCAATAGGAGCCTTAACAAAGAAAAAATTTAGAGCATACATTTAAAATAGATTGAGACGCATTGCATGTTAAGGTTCAATTTGTAATAATAGTAATGAATTAAGTCAGGTATCTTCCTGTGTTTTAATGAAACGTTGTAAATCTATAAGACTTATATTTTAACTTTTGCGTTGTTAGTAAGTAAAATGGTAAAAGATGATATATCATGTAGAAATATACGATAACGAAGATAGTATAAAGAAGATATCACACAATGGTCTACTTTAGAGTTTTTAACGAAAAAATAATTGTTGTTAATAAAACAGCAACAACTAACGGCTCTTGTATTATTAAAAAAAAATCATATACTTATCGAAAAACCACACTTGTCAGAAGACCGCATTAGGAGAAATAGAGTAAAAAATAAACAACACATTTTCCAAAGTAAATACTGAATTGAAAGGTATCCATTCCATATAGATTTGGAAACAGGAACAAAAGAATATGACGTTCTTTTCGCTTATTTGCTTGGCAGAAATAATCTTTTAATCATTTCAAATGTCTGAACAATTCCTATTTCCAAGAAAAGTTATCGAACACTAACATAACATAATATTTAGTTTTAAATAAAGAAGTTTATTGAGGATATATGTGTATAAGTGGAAAAGCCCCTTATTTCAAAACCATATAATATATAAAAAAAAAATTGTTAGTTTTAAAACTTATATTTCACCGGAAATTGAACCCGCATCAATTTGGGTTTTACAATTTTCTTGCGGTAATTAAACAAAACTTTATTTTGTTAAGTAATCGCCCGCGTAGGAGTTGTTTCCATTGCAATCTTATAATTGAGTAGGTTTTTGTTCATGAATTCATTCACGAGTAACCGTAATTTACATACCATAATAAAAGCAGGCTAACCTTCTCCTTATACTCGTAATATGATCTAGTGAAAATGAAATTCTTTCATAACGATTGTTACCTTTGTGGTATAAAATATAACGTCTTGGAAGTCCAATAATTTGAAAAGCTCTAAAGCTTCTTGGCGGCATAAAACGGCACCGCTGTGGTAAATCAAATCAAAGTTTACTTATTCATAGATTATACAGAACGACACTTACGTGTCCATCTGGATGTGTGGCGGTCCTCCACAGTGCGGTTTACAAGGAGCTTTCTTCCACGTACTACAAAGCTGTGGAATGAACTTCCTTGTGCGGTGTTTCCGGGACGATACGACATGGGTACCTTCAAAAAAAGCGCGTACACCTTCCTTAAAGGCCGGCAACGCTCCTGTGATTCCTCTGGTGTTGCAAGAGAGTGTGGGCGGCGGTGATCACTTAACAACAGGTGACCCGTACGCTCGTTTGTCCTCCTATTCCATAAAAAAAAAAGAAGAATCCAACGCAGCCCGCGTTCGGGAAGCTCCGTTTAATCTTCTTATCCTAAATAAAGTTCTCGAATGGCGACCACTTAACGTAAGACGTAGTGTAAGTAGCCCCCCAGAAGATGGGCCGACGATCTGTCCAAGATTGGATGAGGGCAGTGCGGGACCGATCGTCATGCTGATCTTTAGGGGAGGCCTTTATCCAGTTGTGGACGTCTTCCGGCTAAAATAATAAAATGATAACTATATCTAATGACATTTTGTGCAAGGAACCTCCCACTGGTAATGATAAAATTGCAATAAATTATTACAATATAACAATAATTGCCTGCGATAAAGTGCAAAATAAGCCCATTGACCAGCTTGGGTTATGATGTACTTGATGTGATTAATGTTTGATATTAACCGGACGTTAACACATTTATAAATTGTTTACACGTATAAGGGCCATTGAAGTGACGCCTAAGTTTGATTATTCACTCGCTAATCCATTGCAGTTAATTACAAAATCAATGCCAAACCGTGACGTGGCTCTGGTTTTATTCACTTTGAGATATTCGGTTTTCCGCAGAATGCTGCGGAATAAATGTATTTACATCTGAATAATCATGCTCTTCAATTAAAGATTACTTTAGCAATCACCTCAGATCTTTGCCGAGTCATACTATCAAATTTTTCAGTTTTTTCTGGGGTTTTTGCTTGTCACACTTATTTCAACTTCTTATAACGCTTGAAGGTGCTTTTATAAATGAATTTGTATAGTGTAAATTTTGATTTATATCAAATTTTGTATTTAGATATGGTTGTGCTTTGCCAATAAATTTACAATAACAATAGATAAATCTAAATAAGTGTATTTCTTAGTAAAATTATGCACACCAAAACATTTTATAAGCTTTCTCATAATTAATCTTAAAACTACATCGATTATTAGATCTAAAATGTAGGCTTTAGATACACATTACCTAATTGTGATCTAGCTTGGATTCGTAGAATTGAATGTATATTTAATCTCATCTTCGATTGCCATGTCAAAATCAACAGATACACTTATGGCATTTGATTCTTCCAGCTTCCTGATATTATTATATTATATAGTTCCGTATCAACAAACTAGCGTTGGTAAACATTGCGGGTATTGTACAATTCGTATAATGGCTACATATCCCCGTTATTGGAGCTATTTGTCCTGATGCCTGCAACCGAAAGTCAGTACCACATGCCACAAATCTATCATCATTATTTTCCTTAATAGCAATACACAATACAGTGGAGAGAGTACAGGCTATTAAGCGAGAAATATCCTAAAACTAAGCGATTATAAATTATTTTCAACTATTGTTTTGTGTTTAAAGATGTCAAAAGCAATTCCTTAATTCTGCACAGAAATTCGAGAGATTTTCATTACCAATATAGGAGCCTAATTTAAATGTTCGATTTGTCCACAGATATCGTCAAGCTCGATACGCAGCCAGGCGCGTCAGAAAGCGCGTCATCTTCAAACATGGAGATTGTAACGTCGTCCAATGGAACGTGGCCAAACGCAGGCGCCGATATCTTCAGGACATCTTCACAACTCTCGTCGATGCACAATGGCGTTGGACTCTTATGGTCTTCGCTCTCTCCTTCGTCCTGTCCTGGCTTATGTTCGCCCTCATCTGGTGGCTTATCATTTTCACCCACGGAGATCTCAATCCACCGACAAATTCCAGTGAACCGTTTATCCCCTGTTTGAACAACGTCAACACTTTTACCGGCTGTTTCTTATTTTCTGTCGAAACTCAACACACGATTGGATATGGGTCCAGGACTACTAATGAAGAATGCCCCGAGGCGATCTTCGTTATGTGCTTGCAGAGTATTGTCGGTGTTTTCATTCAAGCTTTTATGGTGAGTCTTAAATCTTTTGATCGTGTAAACACCAGGTGTTATAACGTACTTATTGTGTTTATTTTCCAGAAACAAAGCAAACCGATATTGAAATCTACATTCATGCGCAATTCAAGAGATTTATTGGACATTACATGTCTTTTATTATACCATTGGCTTGTAAATTTAGTTTGAAACTACTTACTAAGCAACAAGCTTAAGATGTATTTTGTACTAAATTTTAACTCATATAATATCACTATCAGGGATTATTAAAGCATTATATTTGTAGAAAATTTCACGTGTTGTAGCCAATAAGATAATTTTGATATTAAAATAAACTTGGCTAAAGGCCAAACATATAAACGAGCTAATCTGTACTCCAGATGCTCTCTTAAAAATTATTGCTTTTTTATAAGCAACCGTGTCATTAAAATGTAATTTTATCTTCCTAGACTATTAATAGTTTAGTATGGTAAAAAAAAAAAAATTTGTTAAACGCCTCATATTTATTTTTATTAGATAGGTAAATAGGTTTGCTAGTGAAACAACGAAATTTTAGTTATGGCAAACATTGTTCATTTCACTTATCAGTAGCATGCATTAAGCCTTCCTTTAGTAAACGAGTAATAAGTTCATAAATTCATTATTTTGTTATTTCTTTAGATGTGTGACAATTCTATTGAGTATTTTGTGACTGGCTAGAATATTTGACATTGCGTAGAGACATCGCTTCATTGTATGTCTTCTACCGCATTTATCACAGGGAGTATTCTGAAGAACTGTTTTACCTGATTCATTCCGCCGCATTGAACCTCGCAGGACACGCAGGGCACGCCACAAATTAGGATATTACTTTCCCCCATCTGGATGTGTGGCGTTCCTCAACGGTGCGGTTTTCAAGAAACTTTCTCCCACATACAACCAAGTTATGGAAAGAGCTTCCTTGTGCGGTGTTTCCAGGACGATACACTTGGGTACCTTAAAAAAACGCAAAGCAACCCTCCTGTGATTCCTCTTGATGGACGGATGTGATTACTTAATAGCAGGTGACGTTCTTATTTCCTCCTCTTACATAAAATTAATAATACAGAGGAACAGTAATATAATTCGTATCAACCTGGAAACTGCACTTTTCGCGCAAATGTATTTATCGATTAAACAAAATAATTTCATTTTAACTTCGACTTTGGCATCGAAGCAATCTTTCCTAGTTTGATGGGAAGGGATGTTTTTTAAAAATACTGTAATGAACTCCTCACTTCTGATATTGTATCCAACGAAACTGTCACAATTGGCAAAATTAAATTATTAAATGTTGGTAGTATTGATAAGGGTGAACTTCGCATATATTTAGTTTATATCTTTCTATCATAAGTGAGCTCTCTTCTAATGTGATAAATTTATGAACACATGAAGATCGTTGTCTTAATATTTATTTTAGGTTGGAATCGTATTTGCAAAATTATCCAGACCAAAAAAGCGAGCCCAAACCCTTCTGTACTCCCGAAATGCCGTGATATGCCTACGAGAGGGAGAACTTTGTCTAATGTTTCGCGTGGGTGATATGAGAAAATCTCATATTGTTGAGGCACATATAAGAGCTCAACTCATTCGCCGCAAGGTATATTATTTCAACAAAGCGGATACTGGTTAGTGATTGGGGATTTCGGTCAGCACGCATAAATACCTTCAGTTCATGACTTAACACAGAAAAGAAAGTTGTCGTTTGAATTCAAGCTGTTACTAGCCGATTACACAATGCGGAAAGTTAAATATTGAACCTCAAAGACACTTTCTCTTGTCCATAGGTGGGTCTAATATTCGCGAAGCTGGCTCGGGCCAAAAAGCGTAACACCACCTTGCTTTTCTCGAGGAACGCAGTAATATGCTTGAGAGACGGGGAATATTGCCTCTTATTCCGAGTGGGAGATATTCGGAAATCGCATATACTGGAAGCGCATGTACGAGCTCAGCTTATTATGAAGAAGGTATAGATTTTAATGTTATATTGGTGTATATTGTTGTTTATTAGACCCATCTAAGGACTGGATCGCTGTTCCTTGCTACCCTTCACTACTTGTTCTGTAACTCGCATGCTTTTTATTAATACTTGGAATGTTTGCTTGGTTTTACTGGTTTTTCTTTGTTATTAATTATTATTAACAGATAAATAGCATATTTTGGTGCAATTCTTAATACAGCACGCTAACTTGCTTTAGTAGCTGTAGAACCAACTATATGTTCAGTGCTGTCCTTGGCAGGATTTCCACCACCCATACTTCTGTCGCAAATATTTTGTGACACAGTATTTATTGTAACTTCAGGTACATGGAAGGGCTCATCTTTAAACTCAGGTTAACGGGTGCAGTGTGCTGAGTTCGGAGTTGTATAGCATCACTTAGTGGTTTAGGGGTATTCGTAGCTATAGCAGTGAAAATAATTTGAGTCGTATAACAACACATAATGATCTATGGTATGTATTTCCATAGGTATATCAATACGTAATCTGTCATTGAGTGTATTCTGTCTTTTTTATGCATAATTATAACTACAGAGACAAAATACACTAAGTCACGGATTAGGTACGTATTGAAACACCTTCTAAAATACTTCAATTATTGTCTAAATAACTTATTATTCTTAGTATCCTTCTCTTCTGGGATTAAATATACAAAATAGATAATATAAACCAAAATTTATGGACAATGTGGGACTTAAACCTGCGCCTCTCGGTTTCTGTCTGAGCACTTACCACCGCCTTTCGTGAGAGTTGAACAAGACATAGCAAGATTTACGGTAGATGCATCACTTGGATGGTTGGCTCAGTTGGTAAGAGCGCTCGGACGGAACCAGAATGGCGCGGTTTTGAGTTCAACATCGTCCATAAATTTTGGCACAAATTAAATTTGTTCAAATTATTCTCGCTGTACGGAGCTGGTAATACATTTAGCATCAGGTGCAAATACTGCAAAGGAACTGCTGGAACGCAAGAACTAACAATATCTGTGCTTTCTAACTATTAAAATTCCTAGCACCTATAATTACAAGACACTTAAGGCAACTTGTTTTACCCTGTCTCCAGATCACCAGGGAAGGAGAACTGTTACCGTTCTATCAGCAGGAGTTGAAGGTTGGGGCTGATGGTGAAGAAGATAGACTGATGTTCATTTGGCCGATGACTATTGTCCACAAGATCAATGAGAAATCCCCCCTCTACAACCTTTCCGCTTCGGACATGCTGAGAGAGAGGTTTGAAATCGTCGTCATGCTTGGTGAGTTATCATTTAAAAATCCCTTTACAATTTATTTCCAAATTTTCTCTGCAGTCACAATTCCAAAATCATTATACCTTGCAAAATTATTTTATGTAATGTACGAAATTGTCTTCTTTTTCACATGTATCACAATATTCGTGCAGGTAGTAGCAAAATAGGCATATTTATATGCTTTTATAACAAGATCCCAGAAAATATGTAAGATAAATGTATTAATAAATTCAAACGAATTGTTGAAAAACTTCTTAAAAGGTTGCAATAACATGAATTACTTTCACCCACCGATTGAGAGTGGAGCGACTGTCTTCAGGCTGTTAACATAATAAATTTTACCGTACAATATAAATTGCTAACATATTTTTATGAAAAAAAAAAGCCTTTTGCACACTCCTCTCAGGTCTGAGGCGCACTTATTCCAATTACTTTATTTAAAAAAAAAACAGTTACTCACTGTAACCAAAAAATATTTTTACTGATTGTCGTAGCTAATTTTATTCAAAATAATACACTTGGATAAATTCAAATTTAAAAATGTAATAATTTTTTAGTTCTAAAAAAGTAACTCTACAATAGTAGTAATAGTAGATTGTAGTCTTGAAGTAGTAGTTCTTTAAGCATATCAAATCTCTGTAGCAATATAAAATTAAATAAAATATTTTATGGACAACAACAATATTAGGTCTCAAAAGAAATATGTGTATCATTATGTAATCTCTATACATTAATATAAAAACATCCAAAAATATTGCACTCCGAGTGCCGGTAGAAGTGAAAACTTGAACAAAGAAATACATGTATAACTATCGCCTAAGGGGAGAGTCTTCGGTAATAACATTGCTAAAAACCAAATCATTCAACTGTAAGAATATTTCACGGTTGAGATTCGATTTCTCGTCCTCTCGGTGTTTCGGCTTCGCAGTCACAATGATTCAATCACTGGTCCAATGACCGTATGACCATTAAATTGAAATAGCCGAACTATATTTAGTTAAAAGTATAAATCTTTCATACCTAATTTCACCAACTGTCTTACGAATTTTCGATCATGCCATGTGTCCTGATGCGAGATTAACATTTTATACCCATCACAAGAAAAGTGCTCAACGCCGCTAAAGAAGTTTTCACTTCAAAAATAATTTCGTCGTAAATATTTAATTTTGTCTCAATAATGACGTGGATATTTCCGTACAACACGTTGTCACATATACTTGGCACTTTTGTGACAGTCACTTGGTAGTTTGCCCTGAACTTTACATCGAACATCGTACATGGATGGTAGATTATGCAAGATTGTAAGCGTTATTTATGGAACATTTTCTGTACTTTTGATCTAAATACCTACTTAATCAAAAATAATGAACACCAGTGGGAGGTTCCTTTGCACAGGATGCCGGCTAGATTATAGGTAACGCAACGGCGCCTATTTCTGGCGTGAAGCAGTAATGTGTAAACATTACTGTGTTTCGGTTATGATATGCGCCGTAGCTAGTGAAACTACTGGGCAAATGAGACTTAACATCTTATGTCTCAAGGTCAGGAGCGCAATAATTGTAGTGCCGCTCAATGTGATGAAGTGTGCAATGTGTCGCTCCCTCCCCCCTTCCCCTCTCACCCCTCCTCCACCTGCGACACGATACTAAATTCTTACCAAATTATGTCTAAGTCATACCAAATAAACCTTATATATACCAAAGAAAATACTTTTTAACATTTCACGGAACCAACTCTAGCATTTGATCAAATCACTCTTATTATCATATCCCTGCGACATATACATATTATGGTGTAGTTGATGAGCTAACGTCAGTAATTTTTCTGTAATGCACCAAAAGAAGTAAAACTTCAAACAGTAAGTCGATCCGAAACTTTGTATTGGCAGATGTTTGAAATAAAATTATATATTTCAGAGGGTGTGATCGAGTCAACTGGTATGACAACTCAGGCGCGAAGCAGTTTCCTTCCATCAGAGATACTGTGGGGTCATCGTTTTGAAACTATGGTCTCCTTTAGAAAAGAGACTGGTGAATATGAGGTGAGTACAAATTAAACATTACTTATTTTGAAAATTCGGAAAAACAATTTATTATTTATAAAGTGATACCTCACTTCTGGGACTAATTAAATTAAATTTTTAATCAAAATTTATGAACGATACGGGACTCAAACCCGCGAACTCTCGAAATCATTTAGATTTGAATGAGTGACATCTCAAGTCGATTTTCTAATATGCAATTATTGGGGTTGAGCAGGTTATCAACTGTAAAGTAGATCCTGTAGATAGAGCCACAACCTGAGAAGTTGAACTAAACATACTGAGATTTACGAACCATACCTCACTCGAACGGTTGGCTCAGTTGGAAAAGCGCTCGGATGAAACCCAGCAATAGATTAGTTTTTTTTTCAATCTTAGTGTAATATACTGGATATGGCCGTAACAGTTGTCACGCCAGTATCAGTGATACTATTAATATGTTACAGGTTGACTACACTCGCTTCAACAACACCTACGAAGTCGATACGCCACTTTGTTCTGCCAAGCAGTTGGATGAGCTTCGAGCAACTGTCTCTACTTCACAAAAATTAGGTGATGATATGCTAACTTCTAAAACCACTATGTGAATAGGTGATAATATGATAACTTCTAAAATGACAGTATTAATTAAAAGGTGATAATATGATAACTTCTAAAACCACAGTGTTAGTAAGTGATAAAATCATAACTTCTAAAATCACAGTGTTAGTAGGTGATAATATAATAACTTCGAAAGCACAGTGTTACTAGGGTATAATATGATAACTTCTAAAAC
The DNA here is from genome assembly GCF_905404315.1 of Leptidea sinapis. Classification (NCBI taxonomy): domain Eukaryota; kingdom Metazoa; phylum Arthropoda; class Insecta; order Lepidoptera; family Pieridae; genus Leptidea; species Leptidea sinapis. The sequence goes on along the minus strand of NC_066312.1, from coordinate 28,887,737 downwards.
CAAAGTGTTACTAAACTGAGGTATCGATATTGCCACTACTATATCAATAATATATAATATCAGTGTTAATAGTGTTCCCAAAAAGAAATCAAAGGCTTCTTTATCAAAAGAAAACAGGAAAAAACGCATTCGATATGATAAGACCTAAAACGAACTTACAAACTAATACTTCTAACTCATCTCAAACTAAGCAGCAATTAAACACTACCAACCGCAGACAGGATAATCCCAATCCGGCTGGTCACCGTGAAATTTTAAGTGACCAAACCCTCCATCACATAGATCAACCATGAAAAATTTGCACGTATAATGTAAAGTCAGTAGCTTCAACAACACGCTTTCTAGAACTGATCCACGCACTAGAAAATGTAAATCATGATATTGTAAGCCTTGCTGAAGTCAGAAGAATAGGATGCGAGATTAAAGAACACACAAATCATATCTTTTGTTTTAAAGGCGAAACAAAAGGTCTTCATGGAGTGGACTTCTTAATAAAGAAAAATTTAAAACACAATATAGTTAACTTTAACGATATATCCGAAAGAGTTACTTCAAATAAGACTCGAGAGCAAAGTATTATCGTTAATACAAGTTTATGCACCTACTACAAAGGCAAGCAACAACGATATCAGCAAATTCTATAAAGATCTTAATAAAACCCACGATCTAGAAGATTTTAATGTAAAGATTGGACGCGTTTAGAATCGCGATCACCTAATAATGGGACAACACGGTTAGGGCACCAGAAATGAAAGAGGAGAAAGACTTTTACAATATGCCTATGAGTATAAACTATGGCCTATATAATGAACCTAGCCTAGCCATAAATGGACCTGGATTTCTTCAGGAGACAAGATAAAAAATGTATACTAAAAATGTAAAAAATGTGTAACAAGTAGACTTCATACTGAGCAACACACCAAAACATATTTATAACATAGAAATACTAAATAAAGTTGACATCCCATCTGATTGTAGACTTGTGCGAGCTTCGGTCATTCTAAAAACACTAAATCTGAGCAGAAAAACCTTCAAGCAATTCACAAATCCAGTTAAAACTGAAACAGAAACAGAAAATTACAGTAGAATTTTAGAAGAAAACTTATCGAAACAAAATTATTTCAAAAATATTAATTATTATATCCAGAATCCTATTATAATAAATTGGAAGAAGCAATCATATCTAGTCTTAAAATAACAAAGGAAAAAAGCATCAAAGAAGAACATAAAATATTCAATAATAGTACCTTAGAACGAATAAAGAAAAGAGCGGAACTAAAGACAGCTAAGAACAAAACAAAGATCCTGTGTTCTGGCCGGCATTCTAATCGGTCCATTCGTATCAATCCAAATAGGAAAACATACATTTTACGTTGTTCCTTTCTTTTAAAATACTATGTTACATAAGAAGAGTTATTAGTTTGAGGCCATTCTTTCGATTGGCGTCATAAGAGTAGGGGTGTTTTTTTTACATTTAAGACAGTTCGATTCCCAGACGAGGTAAGTATTTTTTAGAAAATCTTTGAATGCAGGATTACTAACTTTTAAAAATAACATAGTCTTCTTTCAGTAAAATAGCCTATCTTCGATATTAAAGGTACTTTCCCTTCATGTCCCATAACTTTGGGACACCCTGTATAGAAAGACCCACATGACAAACAGAGAAGACTATCAAAATTACAGACGGACAATCTTAGAGAAAAGTCTGTTGAATTAAATAAGTGCTATAGAGCCCAAAACAATTAAAATATGGTGGTAGAATCGGTAACTGTTCCAGATCAATTGTGTGAGTCAGAAATTATACTGCTCTATAAGATAGGAGATCCAAGAGACGCAAGCCAAACACGAGTGCACACAAAGAAAATTAAACATCGGTTACTTTCAATACAATATGCCATGGAGAGAAGTATCTGGAGGCTTAGAAAGGAACATAAAATATGAAACAAAACCATTAGGAAAAAAACAAACCTTACAGATGTCCTTGAACACGGATTAATAATGAAATGGCAATAAGCAGGACATGTGACTAGGATCCCAGACCAAAGATGGACTTTAAAAGCCACAAGATGGAGTGGTCCCTCAGATACCGAGATAGGCCCAAAATGAGGTGGAGTGATGACCCTCTTACAGTGGCAGGTAAAAACTGGCTGGAGAAAGCAAAAAATTGTTGAGTTGTGGAAGAAGATGGAGAAGGCATATAACCGGATGGGATTGAGATTATAATTTAAGTAATAACATTAGTTTAAGGTTAATTTTTTAACGTTACTAACACATTAAAACATGTAATCTATACTCTTGAAGAAATATGCTTATTATTATTATATCAATAATAACATGTATCTAAGATGCATGCACTCATTCTATAAAATTGTCATGCTAAGTTCGAATTATGTCCCATTCCAGATCGCATGCTAGGCACTATTCCCAAGACATTCTCTAATGACACGCTTGACATGAGTTCCGTAGATTCCATGTCGCTGGATGAACACATAGAAATCAAAATCCCTGAGGCGAGAGCAAGAGAGAACAGACTAATGGCCCAAAACAACTTTGTGCAACACGTCAATGAAAAATATAAGAATTCCAGTCACACACATTTAGCCGTTGAGGATAAGCACGGGGAGAGAGATGGGAAGGATATCCACAGGAGTCATAGTCACGCTAGCATGAAGAAGATTCACGGGCTTACGCCGAATGGTATTGGCCATTTGGCTAACGGCCATATAGACATCAATAGGATAAGCAAGTAAGTTGGTATTTGAGTATCGTAGTATATAGCATAAAACTGCTGATATACGTACGAGTATATATGCTTCAAATTATCGATAAAATTGTATGTTCTAATTCTGTTTTAAGGGTGTGGTGTCAATGCAATCACAAGCTTATATCTAACATCTTTTATCTAGTTTATCAGAGGAGCTGTTCGGGTTTATGGACATTACGTCAAAATGTTAAATATCACCCGCATCACGATGACGTCTAAGATTCCACAACCTTTTTGCAAGTTTCTTGCCTCTTTTTCTATTTTGTTCATCGCACAGCCACTTTGTGGAATAAATTACCGTCTGCTTTTTCCCTGAACTGATATGAATTAGTGACCTTCAACAAAACAGCATACTCCCACCTTAAAGGTCAGCAACGCATCTCCTGACAACTGCTGTTGGACATCAATGGGTGGTTGCCTCATCACTCCCCATCCCCTAAGCCTCTTGCCCGTTTACCCTTTTTATATATAGAAAAAAAAACTAACAAGCACATGAGATTTTCTATAAAACAGATTCTTATCGTCCATTGTGCCTTTTCCTGATCAAAAAAGAACCTCCAGTTCGTCCTATAGCTAATTGCCACGATCCCGTGGTTTTAGAACTGGAGGGCCTGCTCAACCAACTCACCGTCTATCAAACGAAGTTTTGTAAGCGTTCCACCGACCACTTTTTAATGCCGAAGTAGCAGTATATTCATCACCATCATATCATATGGAAGACTGCGAGACAGAGGCCTCCCCCAAAGATCTCAAAAAATGAAAAGGTTTTTTTGTATGACAATTAGAGACGAGATGAGCAGGATGTTCAGCTGATGGTAATTGATACGCCCTGCCCATTATTACAATGCAGTGCAGTAAAGGATTCTTGATAAACCCAAAAATTCTGAGCGGCACTACAATTGCGTTCATCACCTTGAGACATAACACACTTTTCAACTCTCGTTTCTTAGCATTATATATTAAAAAATTTTGTCTACAAAAACAAAAAAACAATTATATCATGCAGATATAATTGTTTTTTGTGTACGGCTTTTTTAGGAGTTTTCATTCAGTTTGATTATATTTTATTATTATTAACTGACACTAAAAAGTAAAATAACAAAAGTAAATTAAACAAACCTTTACCTTTAATATTAATAAAATACTATTATTTGTATGTACTACATATTGATATCTTTGAAGTCGGTACCAAGGCAAATTTAAAAGTACACTCGCAACGCGTGACTTTGAGCGAGATAGCTTCGTGTAGAACAAAACAACCCGAGCGCACACACGTGGCCAGACAACCTTAATAATTACTTACTTATTATTCGTACGTTCTTCTAACGAGATTATTTAATTTCGTTTCCAATTTGACTAACACATTGAGCAATGTTATTAAACAGCTTTTTTTTTGTTTCCAGATCACCAAGCGATAACCAAATATCAGATAAAACAACTGTGATCCCCATATTGGTGACATCACCAGCACCAGAACCAGCTTGATAAGAACTTCTAATTGTAATAATTAATGCGAATACAACCACAGCAACCTCTTAAGACCCATAGTTCAAAATAATCAGGTGCATTATGTTCAGAATTCTTCTCAAATGTTGTATATTAATTTAAGCCAAGAAATCTTTCAAATAAAGAGCATTAATAAATCTTTACTAGAGATTTATAGTATTTTATAGTATTTCAAGTGCCAACAGCTTATTAAATTAAGTAAATTAAATTTATTAGTGCAAATGAATTAAACATCTATTATATTTTGCCAAATAAATAATACTTAATATAAACTGCACTCATTTTGTTGATTTGTGATTCTCTTTATGTTTGTTTTTAAAACACTAGAATTTAAAATTAGAGTAATGTGCTATTTAACGAATAAAAGTCTAATTTGGTCCATACAATTATTATTGAAATTATATCATTAACAGATATATTAAAACTGTAATGACATAATATTCAGAACTCCTAATATGTCCAATTAGATATTCCAAGATATCCATCCGTCTGCCAATATGATCTGCGTTTTATGTAACGTTATAAGTAATTTTATTTTCAATGAATTGTAGTCACGACTATTGACGTATATATATTATCTAAGCTTATTTCATTATAAAATAATAAATAACCAAATAATTGCACCTGAGCCTGATACTTAATGCTGCTAAAATGATGTAAAAATAGCATTGTGAATTGATTTTCATCTTTATATTATTTCTGATTTACGTAATCTAGAAAATATTGAATTGGTGATGCTGCTTCCAAATTAAACATTGAAATACCTACAAATAATATTTTAACTTAAATAATAATATTATTTAAGTATAATATCATAACTTACAGCATATATTATTACTTGATGTAACTTTCATAATAATATGAATATGATAGTATTTATTTTAGCTAAATTTTAACGTGGCTTCCCAAATTTCTACCAAATGTAGGTTTTTTAATATTTTTTAGCGAATTTCAACTCTAGTTAATTACATTTAAGGCTTTTAGTTAATAGGAGTTTTCTATCGACAGTCAAACTATGGATAGAAAATAATTCTTCCAAATGACATAGCTTTTTGCTTAGTTAACAACGATGACAATTTTTTGCATACATTGAACGGATAAAATAGAACAATTTCACAATTACAAAAGAATTCATAATATTTTATACTTACTTCAAAAAATTGTCGTCCTTGTGCATTTGTCTTCAAAATGACATTCGATTTTTAATAATGATAATATTTATAAGAACAGTAATTAGAGCTTCAAGCTTAAAAATACCAAACGTAATTCAATGAAATGGCTCTTTAGCGTTATGGTAACCAGTATTTTTGAATTTCTTAAATATAATGTACAAATATCTCAAAGCGATGTTTGTATAAGAATAAGATTTGTTGCGATGGTATATAGAATTAATTTTTCAAATTAAAGAACGAAAGTCAAATTAAAAGAAGAAGAAAAAACGCGACTACAACAGAATTATAATAGTTCCTTTAAAATAAATATTGGTTTTTAGAAACAGAAAATATTCAATAGATACCATGTTAATACCATCCTACCATCCAGCCATACCATCTTAAGTATTTAAATAAGTGTAATAAGTTTATGAGTAATTTTAGAAACATGCTTTTATAATGATCACGAATAACGTTAAGTTAGAGCAATATCTGTATGTAAGTAGCTAATTGAAAATCATGAACCTCAACTATTATTATTTTTAATAATAATAACCTCAACTATTTTGTTTATAATAAAATAGTGAAATATATATTGTCTCGTCTAAACTCAAGCAACCTTTTATTTGGGCTATACAAAATATATTTTAATCTTTCAAAACTACGTGTATTCTAACACTTTTTTATTATTGTAGTACTTGGATAAAGTAGTTCACAGAATTTTGGTCATTAACCTTTGTAAAATTCGCTCAAAAAGAAGTAGAAAAGAGAGTAATACAATACTACGTATAGATAGTACTATACATCAGAAGTGGGTACATTCAAAACCAAGTTCACTCTACGAGAGCGACAGAGACAAGAACTCAAAGGTTACTGACCGACTTTCTTTCTGCTGCACGACACAAGTGCTTTTATACAATATAGACCTCAGAATTAGATTAGATACAAAAAATAAATTGTATAAAATTGGTGTGCCAAATTAATAGCTATTCAATCGTCCTTGTAAGTTAGAGAAATTAACTTATATTAATATGATCAGTTGGATTGTTTAACAGTTCAACGGAGTCGAATTGTGTATTTGATGTCCTTGCTCCAACTTGGCACTGAAAACTTAATATTTAAAAGCAGATTATGGAATTACTCTTTAAAAGGATCTTTCTATTATTAATTTTAAAACTTATATTCCTTTAACTTGGCGATATTACAAAAATGACGTCTCTCATCGTCAAGGCCCGCTACTACGAAACTTTGACTTATCCGTTTATTTCATAATAAATGGATAATTCTTAACAAATGGACAGCACTTCATAAATGGATTATTTTATATACACGGAAAATTATAGATAATGATAAATTGAAGTTGTTTTAAAGGTAAATTACTCATAACATACACTCGTACGGAACGTTGTTTTAACTAATTTATTATTAAGCGATTTACTTACCATCAATGCCGGATTAAGCAAACGCGGTGCCCGTAGCAAATTCTTTCAGAGAGCCCTTGGTCTATATTGGAAATAGTCTGTTATCGAGAGTCTGACGTGAATTGTCTTAAATGTAAAAGTTTCACGTTTTTGTGACTTCAAGTGAATTCCATTAACCACATCTTAATAAGTTTAATTCAGAAATTAATTAAATTAATTATTAAATAATTAATATTATTAATTAATTCAATCAAGCAGAGATGAGTTAGAGAGAGATGGTTTAAATATGTGAGGCACCTTCTCGCGCCCGCTTCTCGGCCCGTAGCAATTCCTAATTTTACTACGTGGTTAATCCGGCACTGATTCAGCTTAATATATTGTATCTGACATGATCAAAATATTATTTTAATTTAATTTGATCGAATACCCAGCATGTTATCAAAAGGTGATGCGCAGGCGCCTCTTCTTTACTTCAATGTATTGCTTTTATCAATATTATCATGTTTTTAGAATAGTAAAAAATATTACATTTGTATAAATGAGTTTTATTCTCCTTTATCTTAAGTAAAATATGAATATTTGGAGGTTTCGCGATCTTGAGATAGTGAAACTGAAGTGGCAGTGGGCACGGCACATAGCTCGAAGAACGAATGACTGTTGGGGCAGTTAAGTCCTTGAATAGCGACCACGAACTCGGAGACGCATTGCTGGTAGGCCCCCTACAAGATGATCCGATAATCTGGTCAAGATCGCCGGAATAGGTTGGATGAGGGTAGATGAGGGCAGTGCAGGACCAATTGTCGTGTAGATCTTTGGGGGAGGCCTTTGTCCAGCAGTGGACGTCTTCTGGTTGAAGTGAATTTGGCCGCTTTGAGATATTTTAATTATTTTAATGAAAATAAGGGACGAGACGAGCAGGATGTTGAGCTGATGGTAATTGTTACCCGTATACCCATTACATTTGAAAACCCCAAAAATTCTGAGCGGCACTACAATAATTGCACATGTTACCTTGATACATAAGATGTTAAGTCTCATTTGCCCAGTAATTTCACTAGCTACGGCGCCCTTAAGACCGAAACACAGTAAAGTTTACACATTACCTACTGCTTCACGGCAGAAATAGGCGTCGATGTGGTACCCATAATCTAGCCGGCAACCTGTGCAAAGGAACCTGTGAAACTGGTGAAACTTGACAATGCTCCAGTTAAATTTTGACTTCTTCATAGAACTAAATCGTATGTAGTATCGTAAATATAGGTCCATCGTCCGTGGTAATACCATGGACGATGGACCTGAATATACTTACATTAATGCTGTGTACCTACCTACTCTTAATTCAGTTAGTAAGATGTTAGAGGCCATTAAATTATAATAAACAAAGTCGGTAAATGTTTGGAATTTAATTATTGCAATTTAAAGTCAACAACAAATATTTATCATTTAATACGAGAACTTATCTAGTTAATACGGAACTTTCAAAGCAAACAATTTAATTATATTATTATATAAATGAGCAATTTGTGCTATCTACTAATATAATATTGTAATAAACACTCAATAAAACTGAGTCAATGTTATCAAGAAGTAATAATAATAATTAAAATCATCAATCATCATAAAACGTTTACTTTTTCTATTCGTCACAAGATGGCGCTATACCACAAACTAGCTTACTCACTTAACACTCTTAATGAGTGCACCACAAGATGGCGCTATTTGGTAACATAAAATGTTTATCAACTTTTCTTCACACCTTTTGCTTTGTCTTTCACGTTTTCTTCCTCGCTGGAGGACGATGAATGATCTGGAGCGTTGAAGAACTCTGGAGGGTATTTGATTGAAGTGGGTCTATTTGTTAAACTGGCTCTCCTGATGGCGTCTGCAACCAGTCGGTCCGAAATATTGGAGAGAGGAGATACTGGCACAATTGGTGTTGACAAGCTGTTCATATAACCTGAAAAATAATATCTCATTTTAGTGCTTCATCTACATTTTGCTTGACTACTAATACTATAAATTATTAACTACCTTTGTAAAGATTCATATCAAAAAGTGATAACCTTTTTGGAAACAGAATAATTTAAATATTTTATTTGAATAGGAGTTGGTTTATCATATTTTGATAACCGTGACCGATGAACCAATAACGATCTGGATTCTTGCACAGTGCGGTTTCAAAGGCATTTTCTTCCATATACTATAAACATATAAACTAGTAGTTGCCCGTTGCAATCGCAAAGGTTATAATCCGCTAATTTGTGGTTGAGGCTATCAGACTGTAATTGTCTAGCTATTTAAATACAAGGAAAGCTCAGACGCTTAAAACTTAATAATTAATAACGAATGCTTGAAACAAGTCGTTGATTGAAAATATAACACATAACACTTAAGTATTTGTTTTTTTACCCTACTCTGTGATATAACTATTAATGGATTATTATTTATTTATTTATTTATTTGGATCATCAACATTACATATATTACACATTTATATAAACTTATGCTAGGTACAATTATTCTGATATATGTAACAATTAAAGATGAACACATCATTCAATGGTAACAGTGAACAGTGTGATTTATACAGTCAAAAATGTCTAAGTACTAAAATGTATATAAAGTAAGGATATAATTTATATGGTTTTATAATGAAGAGGATATAGGTACATACTACTTAGAAAAAAAAACTTCACAGGTTAGCTTGATGTGCGAGAATTTTTACAAACTTTTTTGAATTATCGTTGAAAATATCGATTTCTGAATTTTTTGAGTTAACTTCGTTGTATAATCTACAAAGCCTGACGATGGGGGCGTTGAGTCCAATGATTGTTCTGCAGTAAGGAATGTGAAAGAACTTGGATATCGTCTGTCTTAGGTATTTAAAGGGTACTGAGAGGGATATGCATTCTTGAAGGTCAGAATAATTTATTTTATTATTAACTATTTTGTGCAGAAATAATAAATCTAGGTAGCTGCGACGAGATTTTAGTGAATGAAGTTTAAAGAAGTCGAGGCGTTGGGTATAAGGGCATCTAGAAGATATTCCAGGTGTTGAAAAAGCTAGATGTCTCGAAAAAGACCGCTCTATTGATTCAATGCGTTGCGACTCCAAACTGTTGAAAGGATTCCAAACAACACTTGCGTATTCAATATGGGTTCGTACCAGAGCATTAAACAGTAGTATTTTGGTTTTTACACGATGGAATTCATTGGTGTTGCGTCTCATAAAGCCAAGCATCTGCGTAGATTTTTTAACGACTGAGTCTATGTGCGAATTGAATGTGAGTTGATTATCGATAAGAACACCTAAATCACGGATTTCACTTACTTCTTGTATTTCTGTATTATTTAACGTGTAAACAAAATTCAATGGTTTTTTTTTGCGGGTAAATTTTATAAGGAAGCACTTGCTGATATTTAAATACATATTGTTAGTGTAACACCTTGTCCATATTCTATTTAAATCAGCTTGTAGTTGTGCACAGGAGACAGGGGATGCGGTAACATAAAGCTTCAAATCGTCCGCAAATATAGAGAATTTGGAGTGGAGTATTAAATTATTAAAAAATATATGGTATAACTATTAATTCTATTATTTAAATATGCTTTATCTTATTATTTTTATAGTCGTTCAACTCGTTTTTTTAATTTCTTCTCTTTTATGCGTAGATAGGTATATCGAATAGTATAAAAGTGTGTATGGTAATTTATTGCCTTTTGTAGTGTTATATAAATAAAATCTCTTACACCTTTAAATTTCCTAGAAGAGATCGATTATTAGCGATAAGGTTGCCCAATATTATTATGTATAAATTGTAATTTATTTTTAGTGCAATTAAAATGTTTCATTCCTTCATTCCTTGAAGTATGGAATGAACTGGCCCGGAGAATCCAGCACCTATGGAAGTAAGAGACCGGCGACGCTCGCGAGACTTATTCCTCGGGTGTTAAAAGAAAATGTGAACAGCGGTGATCCATACGTTTGTTTCCTACTCGATAAAACTGTTCACTGCATTGAAAGCTGCTGTTTCAATTAAATTGAATATAACTATTCGATAATAACCGAAAACTGCGGGAAGTATTTTCGTTTTCACTGAATGTACCCACAATCAGTGAGAATCTTGCAACTCTTTTAAACATGAATAATTTGTATGTAGTTTGTGTGTTCTTGATAAATATTAACGAATATATTACTAATGGAGGTAGAAACTTACACTTTGTATTGGATAGTTTTTAAGAGTAATTGTTACAATGGGCACGCACGCTGACGCCCAAATTTGACACGCGACGTTATTTGGTCAACTAGACCAAACCAACCTATCATACCAAGCCTACTGTAACTCTCAGGACTACTGAACCCAAACCAATGGACGAGAATTAAATAAATTACTTACAATAAAACATATCTTTCTAATTGAATAAGAATCATGTAATTATAAATAACTATATTATAATTGGTCTGGCCATAAATACTGTTACAATTAAAAATAATATATTACATTTGAATTTGGAATCTGTCATTTTTATGTGATTGTTCATTGAGTTTTCTCATTTTGGCGCCAATACATTGTACAATATTTTGCGATTTTAAAATGGAGTGGGGTGATAAAGAGAACCGAATCACTGTGATTGAATTACACAGAGTAGGCATGGAACCAAATGCAATTTTTAAAACTCTCCATACGCTTGGTATTAGTTAAATGTTTGTGTACTGGGCAATGAGACCTCTTCTGCTTGTGACAGAAAACGGTCTACGCAGTCTTGAATGGAAACGAAAGTTTCGGAATTTATCAGAGCTGAAGACTGGCCGTCGTCTAGTCTCGATCCTAATCCGCTGGATTATGATTTATGGTCAGTTTTAGAGTGTATGGCTAGCAAGCCGTATGCCTAAACGCCATGATAATTTGGAGTCCCTAAAACAATCCGTACGATTGGCACTTAATAATTTTCCCATGGAAAGATATCCTTCTATTTATAACTGGCCTCAACGCTTAAATGACTGTATTGCGGCCCAATGGAGACCACTTCGAATAAGCTTTTTATGTTTTATTTACTAACACACTGTAAATTCTATTTTTCTATGTTTTTGATATATATTGTACATTCTACAAACGTAAAATAGCACGAGTAATATCTTTTTTAATATTTTTGTCTCGTTACGTGCGTACACACACATTTTTTTTAAAGATAATGGAGTCACGGCGTTGACAAATATAATTGTGTAAATACTTGTTAAATAACATGTGGAAACAGAAACATGCCGATAGCTGGATTGTTTATCATCACGTTTCAAAATACCTAATTATAATATTCAGCATTGTTAACCAAAATCATACTAATACAAATATTTTTTTGTCTCAAAAGAAAACATATCATAAAAAAACATGTACAAGTTACTACCTATATACTCATAATAGGTACCTACTACACAACATTATATATCACAACCATTAGGTACAAACATAAACCCCCTTATTCATAATGGTCCGCTAACTTAAAACAGCCGCTAAGGAGTGTTTTTTCTCATTCTGACTTAGGTCAATAGAAGAAGACAGATTGAGAATTAGCAATGTTTTATCTGATCTGCTAATCATAGGCACATAAGTGAATTTGCCAGAAACTGTCATAACCATAATGTTAACACCAGGAACAGACATAAACTGATGATGCCTACTACTCGGCTAAGTCTTTTGTGGGGCGATGTATATGCTTTTACAACAAGATCCCAGAAAATGTTCAAAACAAAAGTATTACGTTATTCAAAAGAATTGTTAAAAAACGTTTGTGTGGTAAAGGTTACTATAACATAAATGACTTTCTTAATGATACCACAGATTGGGAATGGAGCGACCGCCCTCAGGCTATTAAATAATAAGTTTAATGGTACAATGTTACTTTGTAAATGTTACTTTATTTGTAAAACATATTTTTGATGGAAAAAAAAGCCCGCTGAGTTTGTAGCGCCCATTCTTCTCAGGCCTGAGGCATTCATTTTGGAATGGGTGGTAGATTTTTTGACTTTCAATAAGTGATTTCACATCCTATTTTGAATAAAAATATTTGAATTTGAATTTAGTTAGCAGACTATTATGAATAAGGGGGTAGTAAGAAGTCTACATACTTAAGTTTGGTCAATGCATCTAGACAAATAGGTACCTACCTACCTACGAAGTTTTTTTTGTAGGACATTTTAAATAAACTAGGCACATACAGACAGTAGGTTTGTGTGAAACAGACAAAAAAAGCAGGTGCCAATTTTGTTGGAAAGTGACATGACATGACAACAATCTTTATAGTAGTATCAGAATATATTATAGTTGTACATATACAGGATACTATAATATATATATATAACTATCTTTATAGTAGTAACTGACCATAAATCATAATCCAGCGTATTAGGATCGAGACTAGACGACGGCCAGTCTTCAGCTTAGGGGGCCTACTCCTAAAATCGATATTCGATAAATCGTGGCATTAGTCGTGTCGAATCCTATTCTTAGTTACTTCGTCATCAATGTCGAAACGATGATTGAACGATCTAAACATTATTCGATAGTGTCGGTCCTAACCCTACTCTTAGTTGAAAATGTCAGAGACGAATATTCGAATTTCACAAATAATCAAACGTCACTTTTACGATAATCTCAACGACACCTTCTAGGCTGTCGATGCTATTATCGTTTCAAGTTGTATAGATATATTTGCCATACAATATACATACTTAATAAATATTATTGAGATAATTATATGTGATTTACTATTCAACAGGATTTTTTTACTACTAAGTAATTTAAGTCATTTTGTTGAAATAGGAAGTCGATGAGAAGGGTTGAGTTACTTTTTTTTACATTTTATTATCCGCAAGTTTTGTATTATTTATTCAATTTTAACTGGTCATATTATATTCATTACATATATTTTAAAATTTACATTATGTGTTAAAGATACCAAATTGGTGGTGCAGAGTCTGGCGCCTAAACTATGTTTTGACTTTTGACACTTATCAGCGACATAGCTCAGATAATGTTTAGGTTTGAACATATTTCATTCATACTAACATCGTAAAAAAATCAAAATATTAGTCTATGGTAACGATAAACGATAAGGAATTCGAACATTTGTTAGAGTAGGATAGTTGCGATATATTCGGAGTATTATCGTATCGTTCCGAATGTATCGTTGTCGATAATGCGAGTAGACCTCCTGATAAATTCCGAAACTTTCGTTTCCATTCAAGACTGCGTAGACCGTTTTCTGTCACAAGCAGAAAAGGTCTCATTGCCCGGTACACAAACATTTTACTAATACCAAGCGTATGGAGAGTTTTAAAAATTGCATTTGATTCCATGCCTACTTTGTGTAATTCAATCACAGCGATTCGGTTCTCTTTATCACCACACTCCATTTTAATATTGTACAATGTATTGGCGCCAAAATGAGAAAACCCAATGAACAATCACATAAAAATGACTAATTATAATATAGTTGTTTTATAATTACATGATTCTTATTCAATTTGAAAGTTATGTTTTATTTTATTGCTCATAAGGCCCATAGTAAGTGATATTATGGACATAATACTAACGATTTATTAATATAATTGAATTGAATTTTGTCAATGATTCGATAGTTTCGTGTGATAATGATTGGCAATGTTTTCAAATGTGTTCAGTAATAGTAACAAATAAAATAAGTTGTTCTGATCGATTTTATTACTTAGACTAAAAATCGTATCGCATTTCAAATGAATTTAAACAGAGCCGTGATATCTAATCGACTTTTAGTTACGATCAGATGACACTTATTGCGATGTAAACAACAGATATAAAGTTCTGACCTAAATATATTCATTACATTGTAAAGTTATTAAGTTAGTTAGCTAGATTATGGGTACCACATCAACGCCTATTTCTGCAGTAGGTAATGTGTAAACTTTACTGTGTTTCGGTCTTAAGGGCGCCGTAGCTAGTGAAATTACTGGGCAAATGAGACTTATATCTCAAATGATCTTATGTCTCAAGGTGACGAGGGCAGTTGTAGTGCCCCTCAGCATTTTTGGTTTTTTCAATAATCCTGAGCGGCACTGCATTGTAATGGGCAGGGCATTACAACTACTATCAGCTGAACGTTCCGCTCGTCTTCTTTGTCCCTTATTGTCATAAAAAAAGAAGTACATTGGGGCAGTAAATTTCTCAAATGGCGACAACATACTGAAAGACCCTGACTGAAAGACTGAAGAGATTTTCAGATTTTTTTCTCCCTCACAAGATGGACCGATGATCTGGTCAACATCGCCGCTATAGGTTGGATGAGTGATCGCAGGGCCGGTCGTTTTTTCGTCGAGATTTCTTTTGTGGACGTTAAATGTATATATGTATGTAATGATATTAATTGTGCTATTTTCCAGCACAAAAACATTGACTACATCTCTTAACAGTTCCTTGGTGATTTAATACTATTTGCAACTTGGTACGGCACCCTCGTGTGGAAGTCACACAGTCCTTGGAGGTCTGTTATCTAATACAAATGTAAGCTAAAGCAAGACAACAGCCCAGAACAGGTGGATTTCTTAGAGCACCTTTGTTGATACCTATTACCTATATTATTTTCAATATGCATTTTAGCATTACTTGGTTTGCATTTCCTCATTTACCATAAGCACCAAACTTAAATATTACTAGTAATGCACTTCCATCAATATCACTGCTGAAATCTTAATAATTTTTCAAAGACCACATTATTTTTTGAACATTTTTTTATTGTTAATTGTGCAATTAGAAGTTGAAAACAATAATTTATTCAAAAGCTTGCCTAGTTCTTTGTTGTTGTTTTTACATTTACACCCATAATTTTATTATAAGTTGATAATCGTAAAAGCTAGGATTCATAGTATGCCGTGAATTAGATTATAATTAAAATTTTTCAAACACGTAACCATATTAACTGAGGCATTATAGTCATAAAATGCGTCACCAACATGCCTATCGATGACACGAATTAAAGCTTATCAAACGCTTTAAGCCGAAAGTAAATTTGTTTCGTCTTAATTTGTCCAGATATTACTGTTATTAGTTTTAATATTTTTTACCATATGGATGTGTTTCTCTATAATGCGGTTTAAGGAACTTTCTCCAAAACAATTTATTCAAACAGTTTTTGGCATTATCTTACTTGCGCGGTGTCTTCTTGTTTCTACCATGAAGCAGTAATGTATAAGGGTTCTTCTGTTTCGGTCTGAAGGGCGCCGTAGCTAGTGAAATTACTGGACAAATGAGTCCATGTCTCAAGGTGACGAGCACAATTGCAGTGCCGCTCAGAATTTTTGGGTATACAATACGGGACGAGACGAGCAGGGCGTTCAGCTGATGGTAATTGATACGGCCTGCCCAATAACTCTGCCAATAGCGGCATTACAATTGCGCTCGTTACCTTAACCATTTGCCCAGTAATTTTACTAGCTACGGCGACCGAAACACAATAATGCTTACACATTACTGCTTCACGGCAGAAATAAGCGTCTCTATAGTTCGAAGATTTACTTAATTTAAAAGCCTTACGGCCGTTCCCAATATACTATCTACAGATAAAGATAAATTACTATCTTCTACTGTCAGTAATTAGCTGTCAATAATCTGAAGCTGTCCCAACATACCCGATAAGTCATTCGTATCGCCTTATATTGGGATGCGTGAATTGCAAATTCCATACAAACTTTATATCGCTGGTAAGCTACGTCAAATTGACATACAGCGTGCACGGATATAGTGAGTTACCGTCGATAAGTTTATTGGGACAGAAAAGTCAACGATACTTACGATTTTTATCTCAAGTAAGAAATAGACTGAATATTGGGAACGGCCGTTAGTAAATAAACCAATCTAAAACTTTAACTGTAGGTATTAAACGCGAAGTAATTCATTTTTTTTTTATCTTTATCTTACCTTTGTCGCTACAGAATTACAACAGGGAGAACTAATTTGAAATTTGAAGTAACTTTACATTGCGTTTATTAATAAGACAGTAAAGCTAAGTTAATCTTTGAAGTGTGGCAATGAGAGATGAGGTGGCAATAAAATGTTGTTTCAATAACCTATCTATCCTTAGCTTAACTTACTAGAGATAGACAAATCTATCCTTTTACGCTTACTTACCTACATTTCAATAAACTATTGATAGATAGCATTGGACTATATCTGTATTGGACATAGCTATGGATAGATAAAATCGTGTCATTAAACGGTGACAGCAATGTATCCGTAAGTTAAACTAAGGATAGATAGGTTATTGAAAAAGGCCGTTAGATTACTTTCAAGAGACTGTAGACTTAAGTAGGTAAGTATATTGTTTTAAATTTTAATTTCAATTCGATACCTTCACGTGTTTCGGAGATTAAAGAACTTGACAGACCGTCTGTTACGGTCGAACGTCAAAGTGATATTATAATTAGTGTTCCATATTTTTCTTTTTAGGTATGCACCCTAATAAATCCAGATATGTCATAAATAAGGTTTTTATTACAAGCAAGCATGTTCTTCATGACAGGACCGACCAGTCACCGCAGTTCACCAGGCTGACGTTTTAAGCCCTATTAAAGGAGCCCACACACAAAAACATTGATGCAACAAACGTGGGACAAAAATGAAACACATTGCAACGCCACAACATAAATTATTCGTTCAATATTTACATAAAATATGCAATAACAATAATTTGTGACTAACTTAATTAAAATATTATTCATTTACGTTTGAAATGTGCTTAAATCTAGTAAATATTTCATCTTACATATGAGTTAATGAAATGAAAACATCCAAATACATTACTGAAGACACACAAATAAATAGACTTCACTACTCAGGTATAATGACTTGCGGCAACTTTCCCTTATATAATAACGTTTAGGTGATTTTATTCATTTATTTTTTTGAGTAGAAAAAGACTTCTTTATAAGAAGTAATCTGCCAGTGAAAGTCCTGTCAAAATATTTCAAGCCGTTTCAAAGTTTTGATTGAGTAATAAGACAATCCAATAAACACTTAATTAACGTAACGTAAAAATTAATACGAATTACATATCCGTTTTTGTTCTATATTTATTTATATAGATATATTTACTAATATACATATACGGCCGTTTTCAATAACCTATCTATCCTTAGTATAACTTACTAGAGGTAGACAAATCTATCCTTTTAGGCTTACTTACATTTCAATAACCTATCGACTAAAAGCGTTGGACTACAACTAATAATATAACTATACTGGACATAAGTATGGATAGATAAGATCTTGTCATTAAACGGTGATAGCAATCTATCCCTAACTTGAGATACGTTATTGAAAACGGCCGTTGAAATTAAATAGCTTTGCTAAATTTTGCACTCCCTTCCCCGTCAACTTTACCCGAACGAAAGTGACAGACTTCAAATAAAAATTGCAGTCTACGCAATTTTATTTCAGTTGATATATACCCACAGGTACAAATATAGACTGTTCAATTTCTAGACAGAGTAATGAGCTTCGATTGAAAGTACGATTTGGTACCTACTGTAGGTCTTCAGGTCAATACTGAGTGGTCTGGGCACTTTATATAAAGTAATGCTACGGACACACTACCTTATCATCTACCGCCCTGCTACCGCAATAATTATGGCACTAATTTCCGCTTTACTTTCCTCGCTTAAAGCGATGTGGTTGTACTTAGCGTTCTTTGATGAGCGAAAGTTAACCGCCGGAACTATAGCTCAAGGCAGTAAGCAGGATATTGCCTTGTGCTATATTAATTATTGCCATAAATCTTGTTTATCCTAGGTAATGCTTTAATTATTTTGCCATAAGCATTGCTATATCACAGTGTATCCACAGCTTTACAAACGGAATGAAAATATCACAACGTATTCGAGCATTTAACAGTATACACAATAAACATATGCATGAACTAACATAGAAATAACTACAGTGCTTATTTTAATATTATGTTTTCTACGAACAATGTGCATTTATAACTACCAACTGACTAGTAAAATAGAATAATATGTAACTAACATATGATATTTTGTATTGAATTTTATTACATACGAGTATATCCACTGTGGAGATATATTTTAAGTTATTAGATACCTTAGTTAACACGTTGAAATAGATGAGATTCGAAAACGATTGTTTCGTTGATAATATGGTAATCGAATATAGAAAGATATTTTCTATTTGACAAATATTATCTTCAGTGTCCTAATTTTTGTATAGTATAAACAAGTTCATGGAGTGATAAAAGAATTTATAATCCATGAAAACTATTTATGAGTGTGCTCACAGTATCACACACAGTACATTTCTCATTTTTATCAACTATAATACAAATATTTGACAATAAAGGAAGAACATTATTTTTTTATTTACATAAGGCTGAGTTGCATCAATTAACTTTAGCAATAACAAACTTGTTAAGGGACTGGTTAAGCAAAAAATCTCTTGCAACATTTGACAATTTTTAGATGACGTTATAACTTTCAATGTTTTAACTTTAACCGTCCAATCTTCGCCGGATAAAGCGATTGATAATGCTAAATAGCTAAATAGCAGCCTGTCAAAAGTTTCAAATAAATATTCGATATTGACTTCATATTTCACTCTTTAACTTTAACTATGCCAAGGACTACGATTTTTCAACACATTCTGCAGCCTATGTTAAACTGTTACTGTTAACGATAATTATGAAGTAAACCTTAACTATAACAGCTAATAATATGATGCAACCCAACCTTAGTCATTTACACATTTTTAATATAGTTACAATAATAAATTACATACTAGATGCGTTAAAAATCTTGTTAAATAATGTACATATATCTAAATGTGATGATTTGTTATAGATTTTGTAAAATACATGACGTTACAGAAACTTAGTGGAATAACAATTCAGCGTTTTGCAGGATATTCTAAGACATTTTGTTTTTTTACAAAGTTACAGTAAAGTCTCCATTTGTTTGTTCGGCTTTAGGTTCCGGAGTCTTCGGTTCTTTATGTCTCTCTGGTAGCTTGAGCATCATGGGTTCCGAACTCTCTGTTATATCATAAACATATATAAATAATAAATTAAAATACCTTTTTTGCTCTAAATAGTGATTTTCATTAGTATAACACAATAAATAGAAGATTTCTTGCAGTTTATTCTAGTAGGCTTCATCACATACATAATAATAGCTTTAAGAGTAAAATGTATACACTTTATTAAAGTCCCAGTCGCTGTTCAGGCATTACCTATAAATAATTTTGAATGTTTTATTAAAATATGTCTTTGTCGTAAATCACAACACGCATAATATCACAGCCTGGGACCAGATTATGATTATTTAATAGCAATGACAATGACAGTACAATTTTATATTAAGAGCGCAAAAAATAATGCTGGGCGAGTATTTTGCGCCAGTTCTTCTCTCTCAGAGCGGAGGTAGTGTTAGAACAGACATCAAAATGAATTCTGAGGGAATACATTTTGAGAAAATAAATACTTTTTTATGCCTTTTAACATATTTATTCTCATGTTCGAGTCCAGGCACAAATATTGAGCAGTGAGCGAAAATAATTCGTACTTATACAATCCCTCCGCCAATGATACTGCTCAAGATCCGTACTAGGGACGACTCGTTATAAAGTCTTAAGTATAAAAAATATAATGTGTAAGATTATGTTAAACAATTAACACAAGCAAGATAGAATTGATTGTTAGAATATCACAAATTTAAAGGTCTGTCACATTTTAAGTATAGAAAGGGTGGAGTGAGCAAGGAATATATCAAGGAAGAGACAAATCTATCGAAAACTGCTAGACCAATCTCAATAGGAGTCGAAACACTTTGTCTATATGACATGAGACTCCCATTGCAACATATTATAGACATACGACTATTTGGTTTGTCACCACTCTTTGCTATTACCTCCGTTTTCTCCAAAGTTATGGAATCGATTATCAACCACCAGCTATTGAGATACCTAGAAGAGCACCAGCTTATCAGTGATTGTCAGTACAGTTTCAGTCAAGGTCGGTCACCTGGACATCATTTTCTCTCTTTTGGCGCAAGTGATTCAGTCGAAGGGAGAAGCGTAAGCAGTTAGTAGGATATATATTGCAAGACTGCAATATATATCCTACTAACCTAAACTGTTTCTTTTGTAAATCAATGATTAGCTTTAAATCTGCAAAATCCATTGCCTTGCAGGCTACAGTATTGGGTATGATTTTTAGACCAGCAACGCCAACATCTCTCGGGATAGCGTCAACGAGAACCGAAACAAATTGTGTCCGAAACAAATTGTGTCAAATTGTGACTATGATATGCAAAATCTCGGAATGGGGTCGGCATAATTTAGTCCAGTTAATTCTAAAAAGACACAAGTGAGTCCACTGCTAAAAAGTTTTGTATCCCCTTGATTCGGGTTCAATCTACTGCCACAGCTTGTCATACTCGGTGTTGACATATCGAGTGACGATTAATTCTGTAGTCAAGTGATGTGGACGAGAAGGCCAGATTAGCCTCTGAAAAGCTGGGGCACTCAGTATGGCACGATAGTTCTCCATTTTGAGCCACCGCCTGCAACTATATAATGCGCAAATTCAGCTTCACATGGAGTACTGTTCTCATCTCTGGGTGGGTTCACCACAGTAAAAGCTTCTTCCATTTCAACACATACGACATCAATTATCAAGTCATCTCTGATTAGCTTGATCTTCAGAACTACTTTCTACATTTATATTCTTACAACTATGGACGAGTAATGCACCCAATACACATCATGGCGCAGTGCTGTATTAACGACGTAGCAGGAGTAGCAATTGCTACGCGCCCCGCGCAAATGGGGCAAAAAATCCACACAACTCTGCCTGAGCGTTATTTTTTGAGTGAATCTCATTACGATGTAGTTTACCTATAAAATTTACTTGATGTAACAAAAACATGAAACGTTACAACTTTTCCTGCAAAGACAATTCACGTCAGACACTTGGTAACCTACTATTTCCAATAATAGGTAGAGGGCTCTTTGAAGGAATTTAAAATAATTCTAATAAAAAAATTTTTTCAAAACGGACTTTAAACATTTTTTCTTATATACATGGTAAATTATAGGTAATTAATAAATTTTCTCCAAAAATTTTTAAGTTGATGGTAATTACTAATTACTACCTGAGACCAACATATATTTATATAAAGTATGTAATATAAAAAATTAATGTTGTAATTTTATATGTTTAACTTGGAAAAGGATAATCGATTCTTTAACTTGTCTTTTAGTCTATTTTTATTTTCATAATAAATATATCAAATACTATCTCATCATTATTTTGTATTTTAGTCGCCTTTGCAAGCATTTGCATTGACTTAAATAAATGTCTATTATACACGTAAAACTCATAATTGTAGACTTAAATAAGAGATAATTAATATAATTTACAGCAGTTCGAATATATTAGTACAAAAAAGAAAGTTTAAGCTTAAAAGGTTAAATCGACACAATTTAACAATAAAATCTATTAATCGCTTCTTACGTCAGTGTGCGCTTATCCTAATCTGACAGTTCCAAAAAGTGAATTACTTTTTGATGCGGATATTCTCATGCAAGCGAACCAATATATATAATGTCAATATATTGTTGTATTTACAATGCTTCAATAATAAAAAATATACAGTGAATATTAATACAATTATTTTTAATTTCAACCCATGATCAACTAACATAAAACATCCGGTTTTTCATACAATTAAAGCATACGAAATGGATAAAATAATGCATTGTAAATTAGTAAAATAAAATTTAATTTATTTTACTTTTATTTGGGCAATTCAGGATTAGTAAGAAGTGTTGAAAATATTTTTTAAGATCATTTATACGTCTAGATAGTCTATGTCAGCTGTGAAAACAACGAAAAAGATTGAGGTTGACAGTTAACCTGTATTTAGAGCAATTCTGCGTGCATTGTGACTTGTACTAACACAAAGTGACATACGTATCGCGAGTGTAAGACGTAACCTGTCACGCACACTAAAGTAATAAACCTGGCCTGTTTTCATCGGTTGTCTAGCAGCAAGGGGCTCTGTCTAAACGTATAAATTATCTAAGAAATTTTTAAGATATTGGAAAATGACCGAATAAAGTCATAAAATCGTTTTGGTTAATGTAGTAACGATATTATTAAGTAGGACAATATTTCTGATACTACAATAAAGATCCAGGTTAAAAAACAAGATAATATAGTGATCTAAAATATATATGCAAGATAAGAATAATGAATGGAATTTCTGCGAAATAGATCTTAACAGCTTTAAGTCAATACGAAAAGCCATATTACTGTTATCTAAATATTTAATTACTTATCCATCGGTCAATAATGTCATATCACCCTATTAATGCATATTTACTTTAATTATATACCTAAAGTATACATTATAAAATATATAAGTGAGCTAATTTGCTCATTTAACACGAGGCTGTGGGTTGCAGCCCGAGGCGTGGGCGAGGGCGTAAATCAACCGAGTGTCTAGTGAGCAAGTGGCTCAAGAGTTTCATAAGCAGTATTTCAATACACTTGTAAGGAAAAACAAACTTGTACATATAAACAAATTTATTTTAAATTTTATTTGCACGTGCCAAATGTAGGTAAGTCAAATCACTGCACGTTTCATACTAAACGAAAATTTCAATTTTTACTTAGGCAGTCCCGTCTCTTACTAAGTAGTATTTACATCCTCTTTGGAGCGAGGGGGTGTCAATGATTAATAATAATTGATGACTAAAAAATTAAAATAACTACACAATCGAGTTTTCTTTTCTACATTTTTTAATACAAAAATTATGTTATTTGGAGGATGGAGGTGGATAAAAAATAGGTAATTTTTTTTTTTTTTTAGTTATACCATTTGGTTTGAAAAAATAAAAAGTGCAACTGTCTTCCGACGTATTATATCATCATAATAATTATTTTTTAGAACTACTAGTTTTATTTATTTAGAAAAACCGGTTATTACTAGAGTCAATTTTCGTATTTAAAATCAATTCAGGCCTTAATATAAATTATATCGAAAATTGATAAAATTGAGTATAACACAAAGTTTCTTCAGAAAATCTGATCACTAAAAACCTCCTCGAAAAATTCAGGTCAATGTCCTAAGATTTTGTTGTGACATTTTTCATGATTAAATATTTTTTCTAAGGGTAATTTATCACGTAAATATATGAATGAATATTTCAAACAGATAAGTTTGATGATGTAAAAACTAAGTAAATAATAGTAATAACGCAAGCCCCAAGTTATATATTAATAAAAAAATGCATTTATATACAGCTGACAGCTTAGATGAAAAATAATATTAGAAATGTTTCACAGACAGAAAGTTATTTTAAGCACATGTCTGTAAACCGTTCTATTAAATTTAGCATGTGCCTAGATTCAAATGTCGAATGGCTAGTAAATTATTGACATCTGAATTAAAAACGCTTTAGAATGGATTCTAAGAGCAGATAGGGGTCACGGATGCAAGAGGAAAAGGTGGAAAGATATTTTCACTAAATGAGTACAATCGCAATGGTTGACCAAAACCAGTGGCGGAATATGTTGAATTCAAATGGGGGAGGGAAACACTTGAGAATCGACTAGAATTTTTACTTTTTCAATATTTAATTTTGTTGAGATTTAATTAAATAGATTTCAAATGTGTTGTGAGCGACTAGTAGAATAAATGGCTTTTTATGTTCTCCTAAATAATTTATAAAGCGAGAATTGCATTAATAAAAATATATATTCTAAACTGATATAGTAAATAGCTTCTCTGCCTTAATTTATAGGTATTATCATATCAATATAGTATCCCATTTACAATTTATCAATCCATTGAACAATAAAAAATAAAATAATTAATAATCAATTAATCATTCATCATAACCGCACAAGAAATGGGTTGAAAAAACAAACAATTTATCTAGAGTTAATTTTCATCACAATAATTTTAAGATAAACACAACATTATCTTAAAAACAACAATCAGGACACTTCGTGTGTTGACCTGTGATAAATATTGACGATAATAATTAATCATAGCTTTTACGGAACTGTTATTATCTAATACTAATATTAAACCTAGTTTTACGTAAAATAGTCACAAATTCGCCAATTTAAATCAACATTCAGGGCAACAGGAAGCAAGACTGACACAAGAAGCTCGTTAATCTCGCACAGCGATCCAACCACCCGATTTGTTTTTGAAAAGGGACTTACCAATAGATCTATGGTCCGCTTGATGCCCGTAGAAATCGTCCAACTCCTTTGCCGAACAAAGAGGAGTATCTACTTGCATTGTCTCGTCGAATTTGGAGTAATCCACCTCATACCCTTGACGTTCACGATTGTATGACACTATTGGCATAAATCTATGACCCCACATAATTTCACTTGTCGTATAACTAGAGCGCGCTTGGGTCGTCTGTCCTGTCGATTCAATTGTTCCCTCTAATACGACAATAATTTCAAATCTCTCTTGGAGTACATCCGCGGCTGAAACGCCGTAGAACGGACTGTCAGCGTTTATTTTGTGCACCATTGTGATTGGCCATATGAAAAACAGATTGCTGTCGCATCCATCTGCGTGTAATTCCAGTTCTGTTTGATAATGAGACAGTACTTCTCCCTCTTTAGTAGTCCTTGAACGTATTAATTGAGCCCTTACACTCGCGCCAATAATGTGGGACTTCCTCAAGTCGCCGACGCGGAACATTAAGCTGAGTTCACCGTCCCTCTGGCACACCACTGCATACTTCGAGAATAATAATGTTTGTGTTCTATGTTTCGGCCTCGTCATCTTTGCGAATACTATGCCGACCATGAACGCTTGTATCATAACACCTACAATACTCTGCAAGCACATAATGAAAATAGCTTCAGGACACTCTTCTGTAGTTGTGCGTGCACCGTATCCAATTGTATGTTGGGTTTCTATACTAAATAAGAAACAGGATGTGAAACCGAATATATTAAACACACACGGCTTCCAGTTCGAAGATTCTTGCATCGGTGGCAAATGGTCTTCCTCGAGATCGCCGTGGGTAAACGAAATCAACCACCAAATAAGTGCAAAACCCAGCCAGGACAGGATAAAAGAAAGCGTGAATACCAGCAGAGTCCACCTCCACTGGGCATCCACAAGGGTTGTGAACATATCCTGAAGAAACCGTAGACTTCTTTGTTGAATTTTCGATTTGAGTATATTACATTCTCCATTTTTAAGGATGGCACGTCGTCTTGTTCGTCTAGATGCGCCATGTCTGTGCAAGCGATTCCTGTAATAGAGAAACGAGTTATTTTAATATTGTTTCCATTGAGTGATTCTAAGTAATTGTAGAATCTAGTGTATGATATGCAAACGTCTACATCACGCGTGAACGCTACGATACGACCTTCGCCAATGTTAATATGCTTAATGAATATAACAAGTAATATAATTATAAAATGAAATGAGACAAGGATATAACGTTACAAAAGCGACACAGTACTGATGGTCGGTTGGAGACGGCACTGGCTCGACGAACCTCTTGGTGGTTGTGGGGTAGTAGACGCCTGGTGATAGGTTGCCGTTTCCAGGGACGGTTTTAACTTTAAGCCATTCGTCGGGGAGGAGCTGGGACTCCTCGCGGCTGGCTGGAGACTCCGGGTCGCGGTGCATGGCGCTGCGTGCAAGGTATTGCGTCCGCTCGGCTCACTCGCAGACCAACTTGTGCGCGTTCATCCCTCGATCACTCCTGAGGCATCGCACCCGATAATGTCGCGGTCACGACTGCTGTGCTCGGCAGATGACGCGCTAAACGTTGTATAATTATATCGTTAGATATCAACAGTTATCAGCTGAAGGCGGAAAATGTTTCAGCGAGTGTCTATAGCGAGTTTTGTCTTGATGGTGTGCGATAGCGTAACCTGCGCTTCATAAATGCTATTTTTTCGGCGTACTTATTAGCAATTCTAATCAGTAGCTATTAAAAATAATCCACTATTAAATTATGAATATTAGACACATGAGACTTTCCCATTTTTTCACGTCATGGCCTAATAGTACAAGAGCTCACTGCTCTATTCTGCAGGTGACTGTTTTTGATAGAACTAATTTTAAATGAATGTTGAGGGATTACGCAATATATTAGCGATAAGTTGCGTATAAAAATTGGCTGCAATTACCTGTTATAATTTTTAGAATAATATATAATTTGCTGATATAAATTGCAACTACATTATATTATTTTAATCAATTTTAAGTCATTTAAAACGAAATTATGTACACAATTGAAAATAATGGTTGGGAGCTCTGTTATAGCAAGAAAAACAGAACCAATACTAAATTTACAGCAAATTAAAGCCAAATACAGAATATCTTATTCAAATAGTTATAATGGATACACTTTTGAATGAGCAATAGTATTTTTTTTAATAAAAAATAATATTAGCAAAACTTTTCGTATTTATAACAGAACAATCAATACATATAAAAATAGAGCCTCTTGGTTGATCTATTTTAAAAAGTATATTTTTTTACAAACTTTTGCAAAAAGTCAAACGTTACATATCTATAGCTAGAAATCTATCCACGCCCAATTCTGTTAACAATAAATAGTGATAACAAAATACCATTCCCATGAACATATTTTGTATAAACTTCCTATTGGCGTATCAATAATTGAATGTACCTCCACCCCTCGTTAGCTCATTAAATTTTCAATTTGACAGCGCAAATTGATCTGCTAATTCACGTTTTCCCCGATACTAATTTGTATTTCTCGACTCGGTCTGAAGGTCACACAATATCGTTACAATAAGAGCAAACCCGAGTCAAACACTCTACTACATACTAGTTTTTCTATACTAATATTATAAGAGGAAAGATTTGATTGTATATTTGCTTGCATTGAATAGGCTCCGAAACTGCTGAATCGATTTGGAAAATTTTTCTTTCACTGTTGGGAAGCTACAAATATAGCCTATGACATAGGCTGTATTAGATATATTTACAAAACAAAATTAGGAAATTACTAAAACTCCAAAAATGTTACCTAAGGTGTACAAAAATTACCTAAAATCCAAAATACATCGTACATTGATGATAGAATGAAATAATGTACTATGACTTAGTAGAACACATCATTATTTATAAAAAGTTTCGCGACAGCATAGGTTATGTTCATTTATTTTAAAAATTTAATTGAAATGTCGATACTACGTGCTCAGTCCTGTGTATACGCGGACAAAGTTACGAGGTATCAGCTAGTCTTTCATAATTGAACATAAAATACATCGTAGTGTTTTAGCAAATGTAAATACTCTTTTAAAAAATAGTAAACATTTTTCTACACTATTTCGTTTATCAAAGTACTTAATAAAATGTATACACTTTTATAATAAAGTCCCAACCTCTGTTCAGGCATTACCTATAAATAAATTTAAATGTTTTGTTAAATAATGGCTCTGTCGTAAATCCTATTACTCCACAGCTGAATATCTGTGATCGGACAGCCTGGGACTAGATTATGATTATTTTATAGCAATAGCAATGACGTTTTATTAAAAAGAGCGCAAAAAAATTACTGGGAGAGTTTCTTGCGCCACTTCTTCTCTCTTAGAGCTCCATTTGTTTCCGAAGTGGTATTAGTATCTAGTATATTAGAAATGACATCAAAAAGAATTCTAAAGGAATCCATTATGAGAAAATAAATGCCTTTTATGCCTTATCTTTATGATAGTAAATGTAAAGTTTCAATTAGTTCGACAACAGACTACAACTTCAAAAGACGTTATTTGAAGTAAGTTTGAAGAACAACCAAATCATTTCATTATTTAAGATCTAACCCAAAGAAACTTTATATTTATTAAAAGCATTTACAATGAGGCCATTTGCTGAAAAGAAAACACATCAAACAAGAATATAAACGTAGTTTTCAATTTACGCAATTAAAAAATAAGTCTTTAAAATATTTGGTTACTAAAAATGCCATAATATACATTTTTATTATTACCCATTTTGTTTATTTAGAATATTCGCGAGTGATGAGTTTTGACTTACTCGTGTAAGCCATTGATTGTTTGACGTTTGAGTATTTTTGTTGCATCACTTTACTTATTATATTGTAATTGAAATGATTTGTAATAAAATTAAAATGTAAATGTTGATTTAAAAGAGTGGCAATCAGTTTATCGCTACTTTTTCTCATTAGCTCAACCCTTTACGAAGTACCGGAAATTCAATAAGAAAAAAATCATTAGTGTCATTTCCATGACCGACATGAATAAAATGATTTTTATTTGATTTGATCAATACATCTAACCAAACCAGCAAATGTTTAAATTCTTGTTTAATTTTCGCGATCACAAGTGTAATATAATAATAAATTAGAATAATAAAATAAATTTCGTCACGTAGCTCATAGAAGGTAGATAGATAGGACCTCCAATTGTTTTTTTAAACTTAAATACTTCAGCTTTCCAACCTGCATTTTCTTTCGGTTCCAAAAGATTGTATGTCCTGTTTTTACTTTACATATTTTTTTTTTATTTCATTCAATTTATATCAGCATGTTTACTAAAGTGATGTGATTAATCTAAAATAGACAGACATTTAATCTATCAATTAACACTATACCTGTATAAACATCGGCGCATGAACAACTTATTATATCTAAAATACGCAACATTGTCGTGATTACAAAATTAATACCAGAGCGAATAATGTATTCGTATTTTCCTATAGTGTTTTGTTGACAAAATACAAAATACGCCTCACGTTTTCAATTTGCAGTGATTGAAATGAGATTATTTCTTCATATGAATACTGTCGTAATACTTCCTGTATACTCTACTTTGATAGGATTAAAATTATTATGTTAAAATTCTTATGGTTATACTGATTCAGTTGATGTTGACTGATCGTCTTTGATCGATTATAAATCATCTCGTGCGCAGGTTCACAACTTACACCCTCCCGAACAAGCCGGATTTCATAAAAGGCTTTAGCGCCATAGACACATACATACGCTGCGGCAGGTTATACAGAAGACGGAGGAGTATAACCAGCCTTATTCAGTCTCTCCAGAGGTGCCACATTGATTAACGATATATCGAAGCGTTGAAGTGTTTGTATGGAAACGCTACCATGTCAGTCCGTCTCCAGGATCAGATCTCGAAGCCTATCTGACTGCAGCGGAGAGTCAGATAAAGTGATGTCATATCACCCAAGCTGTTCACCGCTGTGTTGGAAGATGTTTTTAAGATTCTGGACTGGAACGGAGGAACTCCTTTGATTCACAGACGGTATCGCAATCATGGCAGAGACCATGAGAGACTTAAGCCATATGCTCGATGGCCTCAATATAGCTTCCCAAGGAGTCTTAAAATGAGCATGGACAAGACGAAGATCATTTCAAATGTCCTTGTCGCACCTACTACCTTGGAGAAACAATTCAGTTAGGTCTTATTCGACATCAAGACTGGCACTTGAACTAATTTAAGTAAAGCTGAGTCTTATTAAAATCAGTTCAAAGTGTCATTCGTGAAATCGGGCTCAGAGGTAACAAAAACTGAATAAGATTTAAGAATTCTAAATAAATATTTATGTCGCACTTACGCGAGCGAGAGAAAAGAAATTCAATTTTATATTATTTTGTATTTGTTGAATTATAATTATACCTGCATGCTTTTATCGAAGAAGATTATCTAAGTTAATAACATTATCAAACAGTTAATAATATTAAACTGTCGATTTCATATCTCGGCATTCAAACATTTTTGTGAGAGTTATTTAAATATTGTAAAAGGCACTATTCATAATCCTATTTTATTATTGTAGCTACGAGATAAGGTAATACAACAGACAATAACAGAAAATAAACAAATCATTATTCGTATTATATTCCTTGGAAATCATTCTTTTCTTATGTAAGTCATCAATTAAATATCACGGGTTATAAATGAAAGGTGACTCCCATTAAAACAGTCATCAATTCATCGCAAATGGAGTTTTTACTTTTACTTCAGATTTGGGAAAACATAAATTTGAATAAATATGCCAGCTACGACTTTACACCTATTGCAATATTAATACTACAACAATGTGCATCAGGGTATGCTCGGATAAGGGGAAATCCGGATAATTCAGTTCTTTCTGGTCACATCATACCCTAAGGTTATTGTCACTCGCTATGGTGAATAAATATATTTCTATTCTATTCTATTCTTCTTACATCTTCTTGCTATATAACAATGGCAAAAATATAGGTAGCAGATTAAAGTCTTACTTCTATTTCTCTTTCATTGCATAGTTTTGTATTAGACCTAAGTAAAGGTTATTTGCTAAAATAAAACCAAATATAAATATGTCGTCCACAGTTCTGAAGTTATACATCTTTAGGGCGTTTGAGAAAAAGAAGGAGAATTTGTATTTTTACATTGCGCACGCACACTAACATTAAAAATAACAGGATGAAGTTGGTTTCTAATTGTCTCTTAAATTTTCTTTGTAACTATTATGGAGACTACTAGCCATACTAGAACAGGCATCAGAATGGCCAAGAGAAATGTACCTTACATTCGTGGATTTTGAACAAGCCTTCCACACGATGAGGTAGACCGGTGTATGGTCTCGCCTACGAGAAATTGGCGTCCCCGATAAAATAATACACTTAAACTTAAACACTAAAGCTCAATACAAGAACTATGCTTGAAAAGTGACACATAATCGTCTCGGATGAAATAGCGGTACATGCGGGTGGGTATACGATAAGGGTGCCTTCTTTCACCTCTTCTTTTTCACCAAAAAAGTCACCAAGCGCATCACTCATCAACTGCTGATTTTCGTTAACCAATGCCTTCAAAGTATCCTCGGTATTCACTGGCCCGACAATTTTCCAACGATAATCTTTGGCAACGCTGTCATGAAATCCCAATAGACCAACAGATAAAACGCCGCAAATGGAGCTGGATAGGCAACACAATCTTAAGGGATCCCAACCATATACCGAGACCAGCTCTAGACTCGAACCCTCAAGGAAAACACAAACCTGACGACGTTGACGAAGCGAAAGACATCGAAAAGACCTGGAGTGAAATTAAGAGAGATGCTCAGGACTGATCGCGATGGAGATGCCTTCTGCCCCAGCTAGGGGATACAGGAACTAAAGTCAAGTAGGTTACTAGCCGATTTATATAAATATAGGTAGTAATGTGCATGAAAGTTTATATAATGTTACCTAGCATATGGATACAATAAATCTATAGCATAAAAGCGTCATTACTCAAGGTTCTCAAATAACCGTTGTTGCACACAGGATAAACTGCTAATCTTGCAAATCCACGAAAATCTGTAAACACTGATAAGAGGTTGATAGCGTTGATTAATCGCGACTTAACATATTTCCACTTCACCGAACTCACTTCTCGGCTTTCACGTTAAGGTGCGTACAGACTGGTAAAACGTTACATGAAATGTATCATCCTATCTTTCACTACAGGTTTGCTGCAGACGCGGACGCATAGCGCGCTCATATCGCGCATTCACGACGCACCGCGAACGCGCCCTTTGTGTTCGTTCGTAACAAAAGGAAAAATCACGGGGCACTCCACGCGCGCCATGTAATGTAGCCTATGCGTGAAATGCACATTTCCCACGCAAAAGACGGAGATTATTACAAACCTGTTCATTACACATTGCAGCGATGTGTTCGGCGAATTCTTTCATTCCATTATACATTTCATGTTACGTTTCACTAATCGGTACGCACCATTATAGACACAGTCCTTGTTATATTATGACTACCTATAGGTTACTGAGTCCTTTGCTTTAAGTACCTACTGTTTCCAAAAATCAATTCAAAATCACTTTATTCATATAGGTCACGGAATTGACACTTATGAATGTTAAAAAAGTTTGTAGGCTCTTTTACAGAGCCTGCAAGATTGCCACCACAGGGGTGCCGATTACTACCGCCTAGAATTATTGCGCAGGTCTTTCGATTTGAAGGGCACCATATTTTTGATTCAAGAAAACGGAAAGGCGATTAGACTCGACTAATATTTTAAAAATGTTTTGTTCAAAATCTATTTTTAAAATTTATTTTTAGGTTATAATAAAAATTTGATGATATTCATTGTTAACTTCTATATTAGGTTTTCTGTGATAAATTCAATGCTTTCTCGTCTTTCTTTGACTTCGTATCTACTACATCAGGTGTCATACATATAAAACCATATCACTGGTCTTAAAATATACATATATATATATTATCTACCATTTGAAATATCCACACGTTTAAAAAAATATATAAACGTACATATTCTGACTTACGTCCTTAAATTCAAAATTCATTTATTAATTTAATATTTGCTATGATAATGTATAAACAGTTAGAGAAACATATCCTAAAGATAGTGTAATCCTATAATATTGTTTTACATATCACTTTCTTTATTTATAATTTTTTTATGAAAATAAGGGACGAGACGAGCAGGACGTTCAGCTGATGGCAATTGATACGCCTTGCCCATTACAATGCAGTGACGCTCAGGATTATGAAGTGTTTTCATGTTTACTGAATTCGCTAAATTGTTTTCGAACAAACATACAGCACTCAAATATGTATAATTCAATAATTTTTAATAAGTTATATTTTTTAAATACGGCTCTGCAGCTTTCAAGGGGTCCTTTTCCCACTGCAGCCCTCAAACAATTTTTTTGCGCTATTAAGACTCTATTTATTACTGTTGAGTTACCCCATATTATGATCCCATATCTAATTATAGACTCCACGTTAGCATGGTAGGCCGTTAAAGCCGCTTTTTCCGAAACACAGTAATTTTCACTTCAACCGAAACACAGTATTGTTTACACATTACTGCTTCACGACAGAACTAGATGCCGTTGTGGTACCCATAAACTAGGCGGCATCCCGTGCAAAGGAGCCTCCCACTAGTTTTTATTCATATCAAAATGAAAAAGGTTCTTCAGCAACTTCTGCTGCCGATAGTAAATTTATAAACAAGTGAAATGATTTTTTTTAATAAGAGCTCAACTTCCTTCTAGTAACTCCACACAATATTTAACCAATTCTAACTTATACACTTATTCAAACAAGGGATGTTATAATTGACACATTAAAACAAGCTTAACGTTATCATAAAATACCTTAAGTCAATATAATTAATAGGTGCTATGAAATAAAATTTAATATACAAACAATTCAATGTATCTTTGTTAATCATGTTATTAACCAATGTTTTAATATTTTACTAACATGTTTAAGAATGTTTTAGTGTTTTACTCGGTAAGTACATGACACATTACTTGATTTTACCAGTGGGAGGCTCCTTTGCACAAGATACCGGCTGCCACAACGTCGCCTATTTCTGCCGTGAAGGAGTAAGTGTAAGCATTAATGTGTTTCGGTCTGAAGAGCGCCGTAGCTAGTGAAATTACTGGTCAAATGAGACTTAACATCTTATGTCTCAAGGTAACCAGTGCAATTATAGTGCCGCTCAGAATTTTTCGGTTTTTCAAGAATCCTGGGCGGCACTGCATTGAAGGCGTCTCAGTTACCATCAACTAAAAGTCCTGGACGTCTCGACCCTTATTTTCATAAATAAAGATTTCAGCAAATATTTAATTTTAAAACGAATAATGTGTGTGTAAGCTGAAAGTTTTTTAAGATACGGTGTGTAAATTACTGACAATAGTGAACCCGAAATATGCCTGTATGAAATCATTTAAATTACTCAGATTTAAAAAAAAAAACTGAAAGATTTAATAACTCTTCTAAAAGTAAAACTCTGCATTTTATAATTTAAAGATGTTCCCAAAACAATGTCATTCACAATTATTAATTCCTAATATTCAAATAGCATTTTTCATACGTGTCTTTGACTCGGTCACCTCATTTTCAGCCTAGCAAAATTCTCAGAAAAAAGCGATTCACTCGATTGTATGAAACGTGCAGCCATTGATAGATTGACTGATGGCGGCTTTAATCTTATAAAGAACAGAGATAGCCGAAATCCTCTTCGTTTTAAGCAACTGTTCGCTTTCAAACTTAGCCGGATTATACTTCCTTAATACTGTAATTACTACTATTTCAAACATATGTCAAATCACTGCACGTTTTATACTAAACTAAATTTCAATTGTTACTTAGCAATCCTGCCTCTTACTACGTGGTATTAACATCCTCTTTGTTCTTTTCTACACGTTCACATTGCAATTTTATTGACATCAACAATTTTAAAAAGTTTCTTTAGTTATCAGTCATTTCGTTTTTACACGCTCAAAGGAGTTCTGTTTCTGTTCTACTCAGTTCTGTTTT
Organism: Leptidea sinapis; assembly: GCF_905404315.1. NCBI lineage: Eukaryota > Metazoa > Arthropoda > Insecta > Lepidoptera > Pieridae > Leptidea > Leptidea sinapis. The sequence goes on along the minus strand of NC_066312.1, from coordinate 28,852,519 downwards.
AGCGTCAATAATTACATATTCTATCTCTTCTATAGTGTCTTTAATTATAGAAATATCCTAGAAATTGATTATAAATAAGGAACAATATTTTGTTAATAAAATCTGTTCTGACGGATCAAATCGCAAGAGGCTTAGTAGTTGATCAACTGAAATCGCTACATGTGAACACGTCATAAGGCAATATTGATTTAAGTTACGCAAATAAAATTTATGCCTACTTTGTATCGACGTACAATTAACAACTACACCCACAATCATGTTCATAAATTGTCTATCAGGCAGAGTTTTCGTTCTGTTGTGTTTCGACCGCGCTTTGAATACATCGCTACGCAATTACAAAGTGTTAAAAGTTAAAAACAGTCCAAATAACAGCGTATCCAGGCTTAAAAATAACAAAATTGTGTTCCTAACTTGACTTTATATCATATTCCTAAATAATTACATTTCATTGCTAAAACAAAATTATCTACTGTATACGTATAAGAGACGTTCGGACATTTTTTTGACGAAATAGGCGCTTGGGAGTCTATTTGAATATAGTACGTGAATGTCTTTATGTGGCATAGGTACAGCATATGCATAGGGGGAATAAATATCTTCATATAAATAAAATTCGTGTCTGTTTTGTTAACATGTACTAATGTAATTTCTCAAATTTTAATAAGAACTAAATAGAATATTAATGTAACAATATATTACAATTAATTTATCTGTTACTGTCTACCATTGTACTCGTATCTGTCTCGCGCGAATACTCTCAATATATTTACAGTTCAAATTCAAATATTTTTATTCAAAATAGGATGTGACATCACTTATTGAAAGTAAAAAAACTGCCACCCATTCCAAAATGAATGCCTCAGGCCTTAGAAGAATGCAACAAACTCAGCAGGCTTTTTTTTTCACCAAAAATATGTTTTACAATTAAAGTAACATTTACAAAGTAACAAAGTAACATTGTACAATTCAACATATTATTTAATAGCCTGAGGGCGGTCGCTCCATTCGCAATCTGTGGTATCATTAAGAAAGTCATTTATGTTATAGTAGCCTAAAGGCTAACGTTTGTGTGGTAAACCACACAAACGTTTTTTAACAATTCTTTTGAATAACGTAATACATCGCCCCACAAAAGACTTGCTAAGTAATTCGAACACCTGAAGGATATTTCAATTCGCCATAAAATTCGCCAGTAATTTACAGCACAAAGAAAAACATGAAATTATTAGTATTTTATAGTTTTATATCTACCTGAAATGGGTATCGTAAACGAAAATGGAACGAGCTTGGCAAACAACGATAATGTCACTCTTTATCACTATTTACGTCTGTGACGCATTTTCAGCACTTTTCAAATTGAAAAATTTCCCATTAAAAACGAGTATCTCAATGGTATTCGCAAATATTCACAAGCAACACTCAAGGAATATGTCTCGTAACTAAATATGATTAAAAACACAATTTATCTTCGTTCTGATTAGATATTGGTACCTCAAGGATATGTACTGAAGTTGCTGAATTTATTTACAGTGAGTGATTCTTTAATAAGTAATACATTCTTACACTATCATGGCATTGAGATATCAAATAGTTTTAATATAGATTGCTAATATTTTTAATGTAATCAGTTTATTTTATCTTTCTATGTACTATATATACTTTTACGCACTCCAACTATATGTATAAATTCATTCAAATATCATATAAAAAAACATAATATAACTATATTTACAATACTAAGTGTACTAAGAATACTGGCAGCATTTCCGCGATGGATATCTAGGCTGATCCGTTGACTGAAACAGCTGCCAGACCTTGGGTTTCCAGAAGCGCTACTTAGGCTCGTAGATAGATACTTAGTACATTCTCCGCGCGTCTGGGCCCCGCGGGCCATGTGTCTAGTCCCCAAACGGCACAAAGATGTATGACTCACTGAGACTGACATATTTGCAACGTTTGCTGTCTTCTACAGTCGAAGCAGCACCCACGCATTGACATAACTTTGATATCAGAAGGAGCCAGAGTGTCGACGCAAGTCGCGTCCCACACCAGCGCCTTTCCCCGTGCCCAAGCCACGAGGGTCATTGCATCATGAAATATTTAATATTAATAAAATTATGAAAATATCAGATTATTTTGATGATAATAAATATCCTTTTTAAGTTTGGATACGATGTAATTTGGACAGTTTTTTACTGAAATCCTTGTCATTGAGTGGCGTTGTATTCAAAGCGCGGTCGAAACACAACTGACTGAAAACTCTGCCTAATAGACGCGTAGTCAGAGTTTCGCTTCAAAGAATTTTTGAGCGTGATTGTGAGTCTGGTTGTTTATTGTGCGTCAATGCTTTGATAAAATATCTTCTATGTCGTAACGTACACCGAGCTGAGTTACCCCCAACCCACCACTCGTAACCAACTACTTGTGGATCCAGTACTCTGAATGGGTTGAACAGACATAATAAACCTCCATTCCATGACGATCCATATAGCCCAGTGGCTAGTGACACTGCCTAATGAGCTGGAGGTTGAGCTAATCCCCGGTTGGAATCTCGGTATGTGCCAACATTATATGATGAATATAGATGTTGTATTCCGGAGTGATACATGTTTATATGTATTTATGTATGTTTAAGTAAGTAAATTGTATTAAATATATCGTTATCTTGCACCAATAGTACAGGCTATGCCTTGTTTGGGACAAGATAATTTGTGTAAAAGAATGAAGAACAAAATATTCAAATCCTATCTGCATATTGATTGTTCATCCACATCATGATTCTCATGGAACTTTCTCTTACACATAATATATTCCCGTGCGTTAAAACAGGGCATGCCATATGATAGTCAACAGTATGGCACGTATGTGCATATATACGAGTATGTACTGTAAGCGACCACTCGGCTCTGTCAAAAGCGGAGTTTTTTTAAGATACGATTAGACATACTAATACTACTAGGGTTTTATTAAAATTTACATTTACAATGTAATGGGCAGGCCGTATCAATTACCGAACGAGAAAATTTACCAATACCTGCGAATAATAAATTCAATGATTATGTATTATCATCATACCAGCCAAAACACGTCCACTGCTGGATAAATGCCTCCCCCAAAGATCTTCACGACCATCGTCGATCGTGACTAGATCATCGGTCCATCTTGTGGAGGCCTATCACAACTGCGACTTCCGGTACGCGACGATTCGAGGACTTTACTGCCCCACCGGCCATCTGTCCGTCGAACTATGTGCCCTGCCCACTGCCACTTCGGTTTCGCAATCAACTGGGCTATATCGGTGACGTTGGGGTTCCTACGGTAGTTATAAGAGGCCGGAGCCCACGACGCTGGTCTGATCAAATATCCGAACAGACTAACCCAACTCAAATAACCCATCAGCATCGCACTCCAACATGCGACAGACCGAAACAGATGTGGGAAAGCTGTAGACGAACTTAAGCGGAGTCACGATCCTCACCGATGAGGGAACGACTGTGAAGAAGAAGACTAACTCGCACTGAACCAGTGTGACCAAGTAAAAATTGCAGACTCAAAAAGGGTTGAACCCACGACCGTTTTCATGCAGTTGCTGTGAATATCCCTTTAATACTTACTTATTTCACATTATGTGTCTTCCACAATAAGCGTTCCTTATTCAAAATTACCTTAAATTTAAAGCATCCTTCACCCGAGGGATTTCAAGCAGACAGAAAAACCAAATCGATACTCATATGTATTCATATACCAGCGCTTTCTAGCCGATTATTTTTATCGAGCTGGTTGAATATACAAATTTTATTTGTACCAAAACTCATGAATGATGGGACTCGAACCCGCACAGACTCTCTCGGACTCGACGGTTTAGCTCAGTTGGTATGAGAGCTCGGACGGAACCAGAGAGGCGCGGGTTGGATTATCGCTTCGTTCATAAATTTTGGTACAGTTAAAATTTTTATACTAAATCAATCCCAGAAGTGAGGGATACCACTTAAAAATAACAAACTGTCTGGTTTATATTCATTCTATATTATTATTCAACCACATTGGTTACAATTATTTCACATTTTGCTTCGGGCAGCTCACGCTACGGTTTTTATCTCTAGTGTGAATGAGGCCTAATAAGTAAATTAAAACGTTTTAAAACTCACCTACATGTATCAACTCGATATATAGTGCTGTGACCAATTGAGCTGCTGTACGTTGGTATTCTGTGAAGGCTGTTCACTGGATGAATAGAATGAGGTCTCAAAATTCCACTTCCAGTATACCCCAGCATTGGGGTTTCAACAACAGAGCTGTCATACACGCTCGTCTCATCTGTAGCTTCCTCAATAGCACCTGGCTTATAAAATATCTTTCCGCTAGATAGGGCAGGTTTTGTTTTCGCTTCTTTCTGTATATCTTCTCTTGTCACTTCCATTTCATATGATGTTGACGGTTCGGTGCAAACTGTTGATTTGGAATCCATTTTTTCTAGCAATCGTTTTCAATTGCATGATATGATATAATTCTCGTTTTGTATCTTGTATCCTTCCTTTCTGCCCCTTCTTGGTATCAAGCAGAGAATCACCTGTAATAATAGTATTCTGTTAAAAATGTCATTTTCGATTTTGGGAGCAATGATGAGTAAGAGAAAATAATAATAGATGTAAACATGGTTTTGTCTTTAAAAGTACTTTTTTTTAATACCGGTTATGACCTATATTATCTAGATTATTAATAATTATTGGCTATGATGGCATACCAACCAAGACAGTGCCTTTTATATTATTCATAGCTTAAACTCTATACAGATGCACAAATTAACACGATAGATGTTCTTTGAAACAATGTCATCATAGGCTTAGAAAATCTATTACCTAATCCATAAAATGTCTCATAACCTTTTAATGAAACTAGTGACATCTTGTGTTGAGTAGAGTAACAAAATAGCTCACATTCACGACTAAATGGTTTACGAAATTAGATTACTTAAAAAATATGTAGTGTTTTAAGCAATTTCTAGTCATCAATTTGTTGACACTCTATGCATCGAGAGAAATACAGTTTTGCTCGAAAAGTATTTAAAAAACAAACAATTTAACAGCATAATTTTTTTCCAAGTGGGAGGCTCCTTTGCACAGGGTGCTAGCTAGACCATGGGTACCACAACGGCGCCTATTTCTGCCGTAAAGCATTAATGTGTAAGCATTATTCTGTTTCGGTCTGAAGGGCACCGTAGCTAGTGAAATTACTGGGGCAAAGGAGACTTAGCATTTTATGTGTCAAAGATACATAGAATGTAAAGTCAGAAATTTTGGGATTTTCAAGAATTTTGAGCGGCACACATTGTAATGCGCAGGGCGTATCAAGAAAATAATAATAGATGTAAACATGGTTTTGTCTTTAAAAGTACTTTTTTTTAATACCGGTTATGACCTATATTATCTAGATTATTAATAATTATTGGCTATGATGGCATACCAACCAAGACAGTGCCTTTTATATTATTCATAGCTTAAACTCTATACAGATGCACAAATTAACACGATAGATGTTCTTTGAAACAATGTCATCATACGCTTAGAAAATCTATTACCTAATCCATAAAATGTCTCATAACCTTTTAATGAAACTAGTGACATCTTGTGTTGAGTAGAGTAACAAAATAGCTCACATTCACGACTAAATGGTTTACGAAATTAGATTACTTAAAAAATATGTAGTGTTTTAAGCAATTTCTAGTCATCAATTTGTTGACACTCTATGCATCGAGAGAAATACAGTTTTGCTCGAAAAGTATTTAAAAAACAAACAATTTAACAGCATAATTTTTTTCCAAGTGGGAGGCTCCTTTGCACAGGGTGCTAGCTAGACCATGGGTACCACAACGGCGCCTATTTCTGCCGTAAAGCATTAATGTGTAAGCATTATTCTGTTTCGGTCTGAAGGGCACCGTAGCTAGTGAAATTACTGGGGCAAAGGAGACTTAGCATTTTATGTGTCAAAGATACATAGAATGTAAAGTCAGAAATTTTGGGATTTTCAAGAATTTTGAGCGGCACACATTGTAATGCGCAGGGCGTATCAATTACCATCAGCTGAACGTCTCGTCCCTTATTGTTATAATAAAATATCCAATGTTGTAAGGAAGCGACATCTTGTGTTGAATAAAATAACAGCCGATTGTCGTATATAATATATAGTTCGACAAAATAAAGATATGATAATATTGAATTAGAATACGTTATTAATTTTATTTATAACTTATGATTTCTATGCTTCTTATGCTTAATATTTTATGTATGACAGTAACTAGATAGTTATTTCTAAAAACTAATATATGAAATCCTATGAACCAGCAGATGTACAATAATTATTTCACAAGAGACTTTCTTCCAAACAAAATTGTTTTAGACACAGAGTAGGGACGGATACTCACGTTTTTTAGATGTATAGAAAAACGGATAAAATGCCTAAAAACAGATAATGAAACTAGCGACACCTTGTGTTGAGTAGTATAGTAGCTGACACAGATACCCTCGGAGATAATTCGACAAAATATTATAAAACAGAGGAGGAGATACTTACGTAGTTATAATATTATTAATTCATAAAGTTCCAAATTAAACATAGACCACTTTATCACGACATTCTACATTCATTCACGTCAATATTTAATTAAAAATCACACATGTTTAAACATGTTAAATTAAGTATGATATATTTTTTTTCCTAAATATAAAACACGTGAATTAAAGATTCATAAATATTTTAATTACCACTTTTGATAAAGTTACAATAAAGAGGAGCCTATACACTCTTTAGTAGTGTATAGTCTCCATAACCAATATAATTTGAGAGTCATTTAGAAACCAACTTAGTTCGTTTATTGTTCCTTTATTCCTGATTATTAGATGTCGCTTCACTCTTATTCTTTTTCCCAAAGGCGCCAAAAGTAGTACAACTTCAAAACTGTCGACAATATAGTGTTATGTGATTTTAACTGGGAAAATATTTTTAATTATTCATATATTTAAAAAAGGCCTACAAAGCTATGAAATCGAAGAGAAAAAGAAATAAGACTACTAAATGTTTTAGTTTGCCATTGTTGTATGTGAAAAATTGTGAATGGAATACAAATATATTTATTCACCAAAGGGAGTGACAATAACATTACATATACCAGTGGGAGGCCCCTCTGCACAGGATGCCGGCTAGATTATGGGTACCACAACGGCACCTATTTCTGCAGTGATACAATAATGTGTAAACATTATACTGTTTCGGTCTGAAGGGCGCCGTAGCTAGTGAAATTACTGGGCAAATGAGACTTAACATCTTATGTCACAAGGTGACAAGCGCAATTATAGTGCTGCTCAGAATTTATGAGGTTTTTCAAGAATCCTGAGCGGCACCTGTAATGGACAGGCCGTATCAATTACCATCAGCTGAATATCCTGCTCGCCTCGGCCCTTATTTTCGTAAAAAAAACACAACATATTGCAACAATCTGCTACACATCATGAAGCTACATCAGTTAAAGGGGCTTTGACATAGGGATAAGAACTGATAAGAAACTCCGAGACGATCTATTATCATATTAACAAAATCGCTTAACCAACTTAATATAATCTTTTTTGTCAAAAAGGTATAATATATTTCAACAATCAATCAACTCAGTGAGTACTGGTATATACCATCTAGTAGAATTCAAATCAGAATTACAGGATGCATACCTACATCTGTCTCTATTCCTCATACTTACATATATTCCACTTCCGCCCGAACCTCTTAAATGACAGTACATATACGGTATTTTATTTTGTTTGTTTTTCGAGAAAGTTGCAAAGTAAGTATATTTAATAAAGTACTATTTAAAAAACTTGCTATCTTCTTTAATATTCAGTTTGAAACTAGAAATAAGTTTTTATTGCCACCGATCAGTGAAAAACCACTCACCAGTTACTCATAACTAAAAAGACGACATTCACCGGAAGGTTCTTCTACGGCGAGCTTTGAAAAGTGTGGCACTAAACAGAAACACTTCAAAATATAGCACAAAACTTAGAATAACAACTTAAAGAATTGCACAAATTGGAACTCAATACCGATATCCACAAACAACCAAGGTAAACTAAACCAAGTTTTTTCGTTGCAAATCAGATACTTTGTGCGACCACATAAACTCTGAACTCAAGATACTTAGGTATATTGAAAAATGTCGAAATTAATCAGATCTCCTGTAAATCGAGATGTACAGCATACTATGTCAGACTCTGACATAGCACAAAAAAAAACTCATGAAAGAGTGACACAGCGCAGCAGTAAGAGCAGCAGTCATGCACGACGGAGGATATCAAGAATATACTGGCGGAATGGAAGAATAACGAAAATTATCTACTTAATAAACTGGTAAATGACGTAGCCGAAATCAAACATCAAAATACTCAAATAAAAGAATCTAACATAGAAATTGAAAAAGCCTTAAAATTTGAATTGTCAGTATGAAGCTATGAGGAAGAAAATGGAATTATTAGAAAGTGAACGCAAAGACCATATTTCACACATCCAAATTCTTGAACAAAAAGTAGAAGAATTAAATCGTCCACTAAAATCATTATCTATCGAAATAATAAATATTCCTTCTATGAAAAACTATGAAAATAAGGATGAGCTGTCCAGTACCGTAGTTAAAACCTGTAAGGCTCTAAATGTTGGTATAGAGAAACGAGAACTAAAAGATATATACGTAATACGTGGCAAAGGAGGTAACAATACCATTGTGACTGTATTCACATCTAATATAGTAAAACATAATGTCATCAAAGGTGTATAATTGTATATTAAACAACACCCCAACTCTCGCTTGAATACTTCTGTTTTAGGATTAGACGGTGATAAAAAACCTATCTATATATCTGAGGCACTTACAAAGCACGAAGACTATTCTATCTAGCGCGTGACTTAGCCAAGACAGAAGAATTTAAGTACTGTTGGGTAAGTAACGGTAAAATATTTTTGAGGAAAACCGATCAATCGCAACACATGGCAATCAAAAACGAATTTCAGTTAATCAGTCTCAGAAGCAAAAAGTGACTAGATTCGATTTTGTTGATTACAAATAATTTTCCATTATTTCTGTATAAGTTGTGCATATACTCATATTTATTGTATTTCTCTCAAGGTAAGAAACTGTTAGTAAAAACACCAACTAATCTAAACATGCAGGAACTGGGTAACAATACACTTAGGGACATAATATATAATCTCAAACCCTTACCGATAGGATTTCAAAAGTCATGTTTAATCAAATATAAAATTCAATGTAGCAAATAATAAAACTCTAGATAAAGACCTGGATAAAATATCTGCCTGGGACGCATATGAATGTCGTCCTGAATCATGTAAAGAATTGTTAATATCCCCGAATGATACCTCAAACCTTAAAATCCTTACACAGAACATTAGAAGTATCTCTCGCAATTTTTCAGAATTACTAGTATTACTAACAAGAATTGATGTGAACTTTGATATTTACACATTAACAGAGTCCTGGAATTCTAAAACAATTTATTTTCCTTCTTTGGTAGGATATAATACCTACTATACTGAGAACAATTCCAATCAAAACGATGGGATCGTTGTATATGTTAAGCAAGGTTTAAATTATGTAGTAAAAGAACACATACTAAGTGATGCAACTTGCATATTAATTGAAGTCAATACAGATACAGTAGTTATAGGCCTCTACCGTTCTCCTTCTTTCAAAAACACAAGCAATTTTGTGAATTCACTTGACAATTTACTAGATACTTATAAAACGCACAAAACTAATGCTATATTGGGAGATATAAACATTGATGTACGAAATTACCATCCACGACTCTTATTATAACACCATGGATTACAGACCACTCAGCAGTCATTATTAAGATTAGTTTAAATACTAAAAATACGCAAAATACCATGATAACAAAAAACAAAATAAGATATGATTTGATCGCTAAAGAAATTGAGAAAATAGACTTTAAGCCTATCAACTCAAATGATCCCAATTGGTGTTCTAAAGAAATAGTTGATACCTTAACTAAAACAATTTCAAAATATACAACCACAACATTAATTCCCAAGAAGTATCAATAGCGCAAGAAACTCTCCCAGCATTCTTTTTTTTGCGCTCTTTTCAATAAAAATATACAATATTGTACAGTCATTTCTATCGCTATAAAATAATCACAATCTAGTCCCAGGCTGTCTGGTCATTTAGATATTCAGCAGAGGAGTAATAGGATTTACGACAGAGCCATTTTTTTTTATAAAACATTTAAATTTATTTATAGATAATGCCTGAACAGTGGCTGGGACTTTATTGTAGAAGTGTGTACATTAACCCTTAAAGCTATTATGTATCTTATGAAGCCTACTAGAGTTAGTTACAAGCAATCCCTTATTTCTAGTGTTATAATAATGAAAATCACTATTAAGAGCAAAAAGGTGACGATTTTTGTGAACATATATTAAATTTTCATAAATGTACTGACAATGAACAGTCATAATATTTATTTCTTTAAATTTTTCTTTGAGAGACTGTCTATAACCAAGCTGATATATAGCACGAACAGCTCTCTTTTGCAGTGCAAACACTATATCAATGTCAGCAGCATAACCCCATAGTAATATACCGTGCGTCATGATGCTGTGAAAATAACTAAAGTACATTAATCTAGCGGTCGCAACATTCATGTACTCTCTAATCTTTCTAACTGCATATGCCGCAGAGCTGAGTCCATCTGCTAGATAAGTAATATGTGGACCCCACTGAAGCTTTTTATCTAACGTGATACCCAAGAAGACCGTAGTGTCCACAAATTCCAATCTCTGGTCATTTATAAGTACGTTGGTTTGTACCTCCGCTGTGTTTAGTGTAATGAACCGTAAACACTTTGTTTTTTTACTGTTTAAGTGCAGATTATTCGCCTCAAACCAACGCACTATCTTTGAGAGTGCATTGCTTACCTCGTCATCAATATCCGCACGTCGCTTCACTTTAAAAATAAGTGAAGTATCATCAGCAAACAATACAATCTCATGGCTATCATCTACCACAAATGTAGATCGTTAATATATATAAGAAACAAGAAAGGACCGAGAATAGAACCCTGTGGAACACCTATTCCCACAGGTTTACCCGAAGACCGTTTGCCATTTACATCGACTATCTGAACTCTTTCGCTTAAATATGATTTTAACAGATTTAGGGCTCTATTTTTCACTCCATAATGTTTTAGTTTTAGGAGTAAAGTTTCATGGTGGACGCAGTCAAATGCTTTTGACAAATCACAAAAAATGCCCAATGCATCCTGTGACTCTTCCCAGGCGTCAAAGATGTGCTCAATGAGTCTAGTACCCGCATTAATTGTTGATAAGCCCCTAGAGAAACCAAACTAATTTTTGTTCATTAATTAACAAAAATGCATTTGTAGCTGTTGAAGCAAAAGTTTTTCAAAAATTTTGCTAAAAACAGGCAGCACTGAAATGGGTCTGAAATTAGCAGGGTCAAAAGAACTGCCCGATTTAAACAAAGGTATACCTTTGCTGTATTTCATGAGGTCAGGGAACACACCCTCATCTATGCATTCATTAAATATTATTGCTAATTCAGGTGCTATAATGTCAAGTATGTATTTTACAAATTTAGTCGAATGGCCCCATAGGTCTTTTGTATTTTTTAGGTTAATTAATTTGAAGGTTTTTTATTATATCGCTACCTGTAACATACTTAAATTTCAAATCAGTGGAAGATACTGGTACGTGTAATTTAAGCATATCATATGCTGCTTTTGGCGAGGAGTTAAGTTAGCTATCACCCTATTTCAGTTTTATCGACTATTTCCAAATTATTTGAAAAAATTATGAGTAAAAGACTTATGTCCTTTCTAGATAAACAAAATATCTTATCTAAGCATCAGTATGGCTTTAGGACAGAAAGATCAACAGGGGATGCAGTATCAGATCTATCAGAATTTGTGGCAGCCCATCTTGATGCTAAAGAAAAATGCGTGGGCGTTTTTCTTGACCTTGCGAAAGCCTTTGACACAGTTTCTATACCACTTCTTTTAGACAAAATGTATTTAAAACCTTACGTCATATTGCTGATTTTACTCTTTTGAGGAATGTTTACTTTGCATTAGCACAATCCTTATTAACTTATTGTATTAAATCGTGGGGTAACGCACGAAAATCATGTTTTTTGAAGCTTGAACGGGCCCAACGTGCTCTATTAAAGGTTATTATTTGCAAACCCTTTCGGTATCCTACTTGTGAATTATACACTAAATGCGATATCTTGTCTGTTTGGTTAAAAAAAAAATATGATGAAATTGAAATTTTGTCTATAGCTATACGTTAAATTATTAATTATCCAGCCTAACTTACCTTACCGATATACGCACAACATACAGAAAAAAATATTTTCCTTAATTTTCATTGTTTATTTAATACCCTTTATCTTATAAAATTATAGTATGCATAATAATAGCTTATATTTCACATCTACAATAAATTAATATGTATAGTTTTTCTATAAGTATATATGTACCCTTACATATTTATCTTTAAAATTTATTATCTTTAATACTTTATTATGCATAATTACTTTTAAAAGTTCAAAATAAACCCAATCAATAATACCTTACTATATTATTATATGAAAATAAACCAAGTCAACAGTCTTTGTAGTCAACCCAAATGTTTTTAAGAATACCCTCAATTTTATTACTGACCGCTCAAGTACTAACCAGTAATATGTATGATAGACAAATATTATTAATTTTCTCGTAGAACTGTAAAAAAATGTTTTTCATAAGTTAAATTCTTATATACACTTTTATGTATTGAAGTAACTGTAAAAAACAATGTATCTGGAAGTAACTAGGATTAAAATACAGGCCCGGCCTAGTTTAATGCTAGTGACAACTAAAATAATATAAAATATTTTAACTAACTATTAGAAACACTATTTATATAAAACTATAATTACCTTCGTCTTACGCTTATTTCTTGTGATAACATTCATATAACGTCTTCACAGCTATAATATTATGTTTTATTTTTATCTTTGTATTTTTCAGCTTTTCGTGTTAAATTTGTAAAAATTTGTATTGTTAAAATATAGAATAATTGATTAATGATAAGTATAAGATTAATAGTGTATCTAATGTTACTTACTTGAATTGAATTGAATTAATTAAAGTTTATAATCCAAAAAAAATATATATATATATTATTTTCAGGGTAAAATATGACAAAATTGGCATCTTAATACTGTATTTTGATATATAAATATATATTTTCTAGCCGATTCTTCTCAAGATAATATTATGAAGTATGTATAAGCTGGTGAGCCACCCACGTATAGCGCCTACGAAATATTAGTAGCAAATTTTGTAAATAGTTACTGTGCTGTTATATTATTTTTAGGGTACCGTACCCAAAGCACCCCAAAGTGTATAATCCGAAACCTATTACTAAGTCCGAGATCTATAGCTCATACTTAGACTTTGCTTAAACTTTACTTAGCTACGTCTAGCACTCGCGATTTGTATATTATGTCACTCTGAATTAGTGTTCTTGCATTACTCAATACAGAGGTTAACTGTGAACCTCAATATTTTTTAGAAGTTTTCACATCTGTCGTACAGTCTATCAAGACGTATAAATGATCTGACATTATGGTTAAGTGTTATATTTTCCTATTTAGTAACATTTTGTATTTAGAAGAATTACTTTCATTTTTTATTCAGAATGTGCGCGACTTATTTTAACAAACATTATTAGCTACTCAACCAATAATAATGAGATTTTGTAAAACACGTGAACAAAATACAGACTACAAAAGCATAAAACAGTGGCCGTTCTTGTTCTTCTTCTCACGAGCTCTACTTTTTTTAAACCATATGGTAGATTAAGTATTTGAAATGAAATATTTTTAAAGACAATTTAAAAGAGCTTAGCTTAATTAATCTAAGTGATTGAATAATATTTATTAGATGAAGACATAAAAACTTCATAAGATCCCGAGGGACTCCGTAGGTAGTACTTGTATAAGCTAAGTAACGATTATTGTTATTTCAATTAGATTCCATTATCACTATAAAATTCTATCATCTATAAAATTCTCATCATAATCAAATGCCTCACATAAGATATACACATACCCATACATACCCATACATACCCCACATGACCACACATACCCCACACACACACGTAAATAAACTGAATGTTAAACGTACTCACTTTGTTTTCTTGTTTCAGTTTATCTTTAGGAAGCTATTTAAGAATTTTGTCTTGCCTAAATAATATAAAATCTATGTTGGCCCATGTTTTGTTATACAACACTTTAGCAAATAAGTGATGTTATGTGCTGTAGATATTATGAAATAAATAGATAAAAAAAGTCACTCAAACCGTTTAATGGAGCGCCAATGACGTACACATTTAAGGACATATCCTTAGATTAAGGATTAGTCTCCGGTACGCTCCAACTAGATACCGCACTACCTAAGAACAATAGCTTTTTTAATACGGCAACTATTAGATGCTTGTGTGAGTGGCATCTTCACACACAATAGCATATTTCAAATTTTGTAACATACGCTTCGTGTTATTTTACATTAAAATTATTAAAATACAAAATCCTTACTGAAGATAATTACTGTAGTATTATTTTTACAAAGTTTACTACTAAAACGGCATCTTAGTTTGAATTGTTAGCAAATTTTAACAGAACATGTGGCACATCAACGTCACTCATTGTTGGCTGGTTGACTGGCTCGAATATGTCCACTTGGCGTAGTAACAGTTACCGCACATTGCGACTACGCCAGCGGTATCTAATTAAGAGAGCAGCGGATACCAATCCTTAATCTAAGGACATACAATTCGCAGTCTGATAGCGGAACGGAAAAAGCGTGCTTAAATGTGAGCACACTTTTCGCCTTAGTTAAGTATCCGCAGTTATTCAACATACATAACCTAAACTGAATTAATGTTTTTCATTACTACTTCTACACCAAGAACATTTGAAACAACTGGAGTAAATGCGGCAATGTATAGATAAAACAATCGAAGCTTATTATGGGGTAATTTGTGGCATGTTCCATATTTCAGCTTTGTTTTTATGCGACTTGATTTGTCTATTTATATAGAACGTCATAGAACGCAGACAACGTCACGGAGCCAGGCTAGTGTTTCAATAACACTTGGCAAGATACAAGTTGACTATTCTGATGTCCTTGTAAAACAGAAACGGATGAGGACTATTTCCGCGTTGCCTAGACGGACGTACATTCCTTTATTGCAGTTAAGATCGTACTGAGTTTGCGGCAAACCTTGGTAATCAGTCTGCTTGGCTCGAGTTTGTGCGCTTCAGTTTTTCGCAACACACTCTGTATTGTATCTTAACACACCTCCTCTTTAATCCCTAACCGCCTTACAAATAACCTTGGTATACTTTTATACCTGAGAATAAACTAAATCAAATCAATCATTATCGATACCACAACGGCGCCTATTCCTGCCGTGAAGCAGTATTGTGTAAGCATTACTGTGTTTCAGTCTGAAGGGCGCCGTAGCTAGAGAAATTACTGGACAAATGAGACTTGATATCTTATGTCTCAACGTGACGAGCGCAGTTGTAGTGCCACCCAGAATTTTTGGGTATTTCAAGAATCCTTAGCGGCACTGCATCGTAATGGGCAGGTCGTATCATAATTGATGGTAATCCATCAACTAAAAGTCCTGCTCATCTCGACCCTTATTTTCATTAAAAAAAAACAAAATCACTAGATATTGAAAAACACCACCACAAAAAAATTTGATGCTTAATGAATTTAGATACCGCTACTTCATATAGGGTTATCTAAGCTAGTGAGATGAAGTAGCAAGATACTCATTGCCACTCTTTTAAATATTTTTTTACAATTTCTTCGTTTTACAAATCATTTCAATTACAATATATTATGTAAAGTGATGCAACAAAAATACTCAAACGTCAAATAGTCAATGCCTTACACGAGTAAGTCAAAAAAGTCCATATATCAAGCTTTGTGTCAGTCGATATTAACGTATTGCATCACTCTTTCACACTTTCTTAAAATAGAAAGGGCCCAAAGAGCTATATTAAAAGTAAGTAACTTATTACAAATCTACCATCCCACTACATAACTCTATAAACTATATCTAAGGTTTTAACTGTGCGTTAGCTTTATATCCTGCACACAGTTTTAAAAAAACATAGCCTTACCAGTTACGATCCGGAAAAAAATAAAGCGAAACGGCGAAAAAATAGAATCTGTGAAAAATTATTGTTTAATACGAGATTCTCCCAAAGATTCTTCTGTCTTCAAGGTAATACCTTACCTTTACAATAAGGTAAACAAAGTGCTGTCAATTACCACCTCAACAGAACTAAATGCAAGCGTATCTTGACAGAGTGGTTACAGAAAATGGACTATAGCTCTACTGAAAACCTTCTACACTAATAGTAACTGAGAGTAGAGTACGCCCACACACACACACACACACATTATATTACAAGTAATTTACAAATTTAAAGTCATCTAATTTTATTATCTATTGTTGCTCTTCTAGCTACTAGTACAGATGTATACTATTTTAATCGTTGTGATACTTATATCTGGGGGTGAGGTCCTGGTGATCTGTAATACAGGGTCAACCTACTTCAGACACCAGCTCCTCACAAAATACTATCTGTTAAAAAATGTAACACTACTGTACTGTTTTAGCTTTAAGATCTTTGTGAGGAGAAAATAAATAGATATTTATTATTATATTATTTATTATTATATATATTAATACAAAACAAAGGTTATTTATACTGTAGCTGCATCATCCACATACACCGTAAATAAATCAGTAAAGGTATTTTGCAAGCATTTTATAAGCGATTATAAAAAATATATATGAGTTTTCGTTGTCTATATCACTGACAACACTATCAATACAATGAAAATTTTAAAGTTTTCCGAATGTCAATCAGCCTTGCAAATAAACACGGGAAACTTTATACGTCCGAATAAACCAATCAAAAACAAAATGTCTATTTGTAAACACTTTGCTTACTTTTGATTTATTCTCAGGTATTACGTTAGACCAAGTTTATTTGTAAGGCCGTAAAGGAAAAAAGAAAACTCTTTACGTACATATATGACGATCCATATAGCCCAGTGGTTAGTGACCCTGCAAACTGAGCTATAGGTTCCGGGTTCGAATCTCGGTAGGTGCAAACATTTATTTAAAGAATATGGATGCTTATTTCCGAGTAATGGATATTTATGTATATATATTTATATGTATAATTATCTTGTACGTCTTTCCGTCTCTCTTTTTGAGTGTATGTTTGTGTTTGTATTTACTAATATACCAATGAACATTCATAACATTATTAAGAAAATATTGAGACGCAACAGCTAAAAAGTTTATTTCTTTAAATATTTCCCTTGATGATTCTATAGAACCTAGGTTATAAATAGCGCGAATTGCACTCTTCAGCAGTACAATGATGGCATTAGCATCGGACGAAATATTAAAATAACTAAATTAAACCCCATACCCACTTTGTGTAATGTACTCACCCACTCCATTTTAATATCGCAAAATATTGTAAGTACAATGTATTGGCGTCAAAATGAGAAAAATCAATGAACAGTCATTTAAAAATGACAGGTTCTAAATTCAAATGTATAATTTTGTTTCTTTTTAATTGTGACTGTATTTATGGCCAGACTAAATATAAGCTATAAAAATATAATATGCTAAGGGTCATGTTTTGCAGGCAATTAGTGTAAAATAAATCGTAAGCAGTAAACGTGGGCAATTAGGTCAACAAGACATATTATGATTGTGACGTTGTGCATTTGTCAAACTCTAGTTTAAGACGTGGTCCACTCAGCGTGGAGGTCAGAGTTAATTACCTTCTACGAGATTAATGACTCTGTTGCCGAACTCTATAACTCTATGCTACCTGACATATGGTAGATTGATATTGTTTATTGACTTAGGATTTCTTAAAACAAAACTTAGAACCAAATTCTTAATACTATGATTACATTTAATTAAAACTATCATTACGGGGAAGTGAACTGTGAATACTGGCAGCATTTCCGCGTTGGATAGCTAGGTTGATCCGTTGGCCGAAATAGATGCCAGCGCTTGGGTTTCCAGTAACCCTATAATTGAGGCGAGAATATAGTACTTTGTAGATTCCCCACGCTTCGGGCTACATGGGCCAAGTGTCTAGTGGTGTCTGGGACTAACTTATTTGCGACACTTGCTGTCTTTGGCAGTGGAACCAGCAGCCCCAGCACCAACTGACGTAACTTGGACATGAGAAGAAGCCAGAGTGTCGACGCAAGTCGCGTCCCACACCAGCGCCATTCTAAGTGCCCAAGCCACCAGGGTTATTGTTATTAGGTGTATATTGTTTAAATATCAATGACAATGATCAAATGACACCAAAATGTGGGAATGGATGCTTCCAGGCTATTTATGATGATTAAATTTAATGTAAATTTTGACAGGTGTTTTGCTAGACTTCCACGTAGTAATACTTATTAATATGTGTAATTATTATAATGAGTATTGTAAATATTGGTTGAATGATAAGAAAAATCAGAAAACTTACTCATAAATCTTATGCGATGAAAGCCCATGACATGAATATGGAGATAAAGCAATCGAGCCAAAGCATATTCAAAAGAACGATGAATTGATGAAATAATAAAAATTCCTGGAGAAGGCTGCTCAAGGAAGGCCAAGACACGTCTCACTTACAAGAACTATATAAATATATTTTATTATTATCTTACAGTTTCAAACAGGAGTTTGTAACATATATTGGTAAGTAAAATTAAAATCACTGATTTGCTGTGAATATGCTATGTTTTATTTTTTATGTAAATATAATTGAAATTTTATCACATGTTAGATGTATTATACAGATTTTTGAATTTGAATCGCGATTTCCTCTTGCGTTCTACATCATAGTGAATTTTTAATTACCAAAATCATAAAGGATGTTATGACATTCAACATAAATGATATAACAATGTAAGTACACATTTGTGCCTTTGTGCTCGATAAAAATAATTATTCATTGTTTTAAAAATTATGCGAAACTAAATAATAGATAATGTATTTAATATTAACAGTGTTACATGCAAAAAAATTGCAAAAGTTGAATTAATTTACCTTAGAGACTCAAATTTTAGAAAGAAAGATTAAAGAAAAACTTCAATAGCCTAGTGGTTTAAATTCAAAATACTAAGGAGGTCTAGAAGACTCAAATTTACCACAAAAAAATCCATTTGTCGTATCACAGCCTTTTCGACAAACCTCACCTAAAGCTTCGCCTAGTAGCGGAATACTAGTGACCAATTGGCTTCGAAGAAGCAGGCTGACTGACGCATTCCATTATCAGATCGAACTATTTGTCCGCGTGGAACGTAGAGCTGCTCGAATATTCGGGATTCCAGTGCTGGTGTGAACGGCTCGGTCACCTTGCGATGCGTAGAGACGTCGCTTTATTGTGTGTCATCTACCGCATCATTCACGGAGCGTGTTCCGAAGAGATGTTTGACCTGATTCCTATCGCCGTAACCCATCTTCGCACGACATGCCATAAATTAGAATATCATCCCTACCATCTAGATGTGTGTGGCGTGGCGTTCTTCCAGAGTGCGGTTTTCAAGGCACTTTATTTCCATGTACAACAAAGCTGTGGAATGAGTACAGTACAAGCAATGTGCGGTGTTTCCAGGACTATATGACATAGATACCTTCCAAAAAAAGCACTTACACCTTCTTTAAAGGCCGGCAACGCTCCTGTGATTGCTCTGGTGTTACAAGAGAATGTGGGTGGCGGTGATCACTTAACTAGTTTGTCTAGTGACCCTTACACTAGTTTGTTCTCCTCTTCTATAAAAAAAAGTGAAACTGAGCAATACACTATTAATGTCGTACTTTGAACCCCTCACTCCAGTCTGGATCCAAAAAACACTATCGCCCTTAAAATAGTGGGTTTGCTGACTTGAAATATACTAGTTACTGACGTATTGCTGTTGAATAGTCCCAGGCGTAATGTAACGTTTTTTCGTCAATTGCTACTTGGTACGACGAGTACTAAAATACAGACTTCCTGCTTCAAATGGCTAAATAATAAAGTACTGCTATTTTAAGCAGGTCGTCATTTGGTTTTCGACCCTCAGTTCTCACGGAAATCATGTTTACCTCTAAGAGTTATAAGGAAGACCGCGTTTTTATTCTATTGAGTAATTGTCTCAGAAATATAATATCGTAATTAAACTATAAATACATATGAATTCATGAATCACATATTGGCTTAAAACCTTTATAATTAATTGGTTTATAAGGCTCAGTAAAAAAGATATATGAAAAAATACTTGAAAAAGAACTTATAAGTACATTGCTTTTGCATAATAGCAAAAATTACATTAATAGGTATGTTTTTATAACCAGGCACTGAACTGGAGGTTATAATAAAATAATCTAACGGGCCAATTACACCGGGAAACAAAAAAAAAGTTGTTTGCGCATGGGTCTTAAACACTATATATAATGTGATTACAAATCGAAAATATTTGCTTTTTAAGAACATGGAGCGATTTGACCATTTTGATTTTCATTTTCAATGAATGCCTGTCTTCAAATTATGACGGTATAAAAATGCTTGCAATATATGATAACCAAGTGGATAGTTAGTGAAGAATTCAAGATGGTGTGTTTTTTACTGGAATGCAAGGTCAAGACGACCCCTATAGACCAGTGGTTAGTGACCCTGCCTACTGACCTAGAGGTCCCGGGTTCAAATTCCGATAGGTGCAGACAGAGATATGATGAATATGAATGTTTGTTTCCAGGTAATGGATGTTTATTTGTATTTATGTATGTTTAAGTACCTAAGTATACTGTAGTAAGCCCATAGTACTGGCAATGCCTAGTTTGGGGCAAGATAGTTTGTGTAAGAGTATGTCAATATTATTTTATTATTATTATATTTTTCCCTGTGGGACAGTAGAAATGTTGCCGCTCACTACCGACAAACATTGGCCGATACGTACTGAGTAGGATGTAGGTAAATACAATATTAAATGGGAAGCAATTGTCGATCCTAAAACTATTAATATCGCCATTGCATATTTAATTGGGTCTTATTAAACAATTAATTACGCAGACGTGCTCGCTACCTATGGGCCTTATGAGAAAGCTTATGGTCGCTCAGAGGACAATGGAGAGGGCTAGGAGATTCCCTGCGAGATCGAATCAGAAATCAGAAATGAGGAGATCCGTAGGAGAACCAAAGAACTGACATAGACCAAATCTTTGCGATACTGAAGTGGCAGTGGGCAGGGCACATAGTTCGACGGACAGATGGCCGTTGGGGCAGTATAGTCCTGGAATGGCGACCATGTACCGGAAGACGCAGTGTTGGTAGGCCCCTCACAGGATGGACCGACGATCTGGCCTTTCGGCTAATGACGATGATGATGATGAAACAATAAGTAAAGCCAAATCATGATTTGAAGACTTTTTTCAAAAGCTTTCACAATCGAACATTAAAAATGAAATCTATGTAGTCCACACTGATATGAATTACGATTTTTTACACCATCGGATATAGAATGACTCTAAAGATGCATATATGTTAAATTGTCAATTGAATTAAGTTAAAGTATGGAAGCTTATTCGGAGAAACCAGGGGAATGGGAAGGTATAATGACATTTGAGAGACGATACTAAGGCCATTTTACTGAAAGCCTGATGGGAGACTATATTTGGGGATTAATACGAGAAACTTGTACAGAACATGAGAGGAAAAGTAAAACTATTAATTTTTCAACATTTTAACTCTATTTCAAAACTTCCATTTTAAGAAATATATGATAAATGGGTGTTCGGTATCTTTTAACATCCCTTTGTCAATTTTCTGTATATTTTGATTGATTTTAATTCTCCCAGTTTTTACTCATAAAAGCAAATTCAGAACTGTTTTTTATTCTTATTCTTATTTCTAGATATAAAAGCAATAAAAATAAATTCTGTTTAACCCGTGCGCAAAAATGCTGTAGATAAATTAGGATAGATACCTACATAATATAGGCTCGCCATGTTTATGAAGCATTGTCCAGAGATTTTCTTGTGACTAGAATAAAAAAGTTGAGAATATCAAAATGTGTTGACAGCTCAGTGTTGACCACTGTTCAATAACTCCCTGTTTACCGAATTAACTATAGCATCTTACAGATTTTAAAAAAAAGAAGAAATAAAATTTTTTTTTTTTTTAAGAGAAATTTATTCTTGAAGTGGGGAGATGAGTATGACCTTTCTGTTTTCTCCTAATGGTAAGAGATACGTCCTCTCCAATTGAATGCCGTTCAGGATCCTTGAAAAACTCAAAACTCTGGGTGGCATCGCAATAAAATTTTGCTAGTCATTTTGAAACATAAGATGTTAGGTCTTATTAGGCCACTAACAACAACAAGTAATAGAACAGAAGCGTAACTCAGCGGTCTCCTTGAAATTTATACCTACGTCTAAGCGGAGCGCTAGGGTTGACACATACACACAAAGATTAACGACGCCGACGGTGCGGCGCAGCTAATTTAACTCAGACTACGACTACGCACAGCAGCGTGGCACTCAATTATTTTGTTTTCCCAAGATTGCTTAGTGGCCGTGTAAATTGTGTGTAAGTGTACGTGCGTTGATTCGGCGCTCTTGTATGAAGTTATAGCACTGGTTCTAGTACCTTCTGTATTGAACAAAGTAATTTCACTAGCTACTCCGTTCCTAAAACCCAAACACAATAACGGTTGCATTCTACTGTTGGACGGAATAACGGGGATTATGTTCCATGAAGGCTTCCCAGTGTTAAAATATAAATTTTTAATCGAAAAAGTCAGAATTTTTTAGGGAAAAGTAACCCAACTAATTTAATCACTACCGCCAGACTCAAAGCTATAGTTAACTTTATGTAAAGTCGACGTCACTAAAAAAATTAAAAGCAATAATATCAGACTCAAAAATAGTTGCACTATTGACACAGATCCCAAAACACATTTATACTAGTTTGAAAACGAGTTATTACAAAGATTCGTATTAGTGTAGTAAAACATGCACAATCAAATTGCTGAAATATTATGTAAATTTTCGTAGTAAGCTCCACTACGAAAATTGTAGAAAGTTATAAATGAAGTTACCTAAACTGAAAACAAGAAATGCGAAAGCAAATGGGCAAGAGGCTCGTGAGATGGGAAATAGTGAGGCAACCGCCCGAGGACATACACACCAAGAACCTACATAATAAATACTGGATGAAAGTGAGTGGTTATACAAGCAAAAGAAGCTCTACCTCAAATCGACTCCAAGCTCTCTCACAACCTGGTAAAACTCCCACGACCAAGGTTAAGTAAAATAATTCATGTATTAACGGGTCACGGCCCTTTGACAAGCATTTCTTTGAAATAGGTGTCAACGACAGTCCACTATGCAAAGCCTGCATGCAGGCAGAAGAGACAGCGGCACACATCATTCTAGAGTATAAGACTGTGGCCACATCCCGGGCCCAAACACCTGGGGTCAACGAGAACACTCCCCGAGGTGACATATAAGATTTGATACACTACCTTGAAGAGTTGGGCAATCGAAGAAATACACTCAGTCGTTCACATAACCATTTCTTCCACCTTGACATTTTTTTAAGCCACTAGGTACTTAAGTATAATGACATCCTTGTATTGAGGTAGCAAACATTTATGAATGAAAAATAGAAAAACTATTAAAGTAGACAATTATTAAGTAAAATAGGTACGTAGGCCTTTCTGTTTAATAATTTGGTTTCCTGACATGACATCTTACTAAGCTTTACAAAATTTTTGGCTTTGATAACTAATTATATTTTTACGGAATATTTTGTTACACGTTGTATACTAGCTTACCCGACAGACGCTGTTCTGTCAATAGAAAAGAAAATTATGTAAGTATTCAAGAATAATGTAGCCCAAATGTCATCGGAAATGTGTAATCAAAGTTGATTATGTAGTTATAAAATGATAAGGATTAATGTTGTATTTGTTTTAGCACTATCGCTTTATAATTGCTTAAAGTATTAAAATGGATATAGTATGTTATCAAGTTTTAAGAGATAGAGATATGCTATCGCGGACATTTCTGTAGATCTATATAAGATACACAATTCTACAATATATTATTTTGTTATAAATCAAGGGATTTCACAGCGTTTGCGTTGAAAGCTCCCAGACGGCTTATGTTTATCCGACACCTAAATTATATACTAAAACCTTCCTCGACAACCACGCTATCCATTGTTGAAAACAGCATGAAAATCGGTGCAGTATTTTATGAGTTTATCGCGAACAGACAGACGCAGCGGAGGACTTTGTTTTATAATAGCGAAAATATCTCAAAATTTTTAATTTGAATTTGAATATGGATGATAGATATAATATAGCTACAACACAGAACTGTAAACCCATATTTTATCGTGATATTTTTCGGATTGCTTTCCACTATCAAATTCAAATTCAAAAACACTTTATTCATGTAGGTCACGAAAATGACACTTATGATGTCAAAAAAAAATAAAAATATTGTTTCTTATTGAATTTACCGCTACTCCGTAAAGGGTTGAGCTTATGAGAAAAAGTAGCATGAAACTCATTGCCAATCTCTTTTGTCAAGATTTACACTTTAATTGTTTTACAAATCATTTGAATTACAATATATGCAAAGTGACGCAACAAAAATACTCAAATGTCAAAAACTGAAAGGCTTACACGAGTATGTCAAAATAAGGAAAAAAAGCAAATTAATACTCATAAACACAAGAGTTATTGAGTATAGTAGATGCATCAATCCACACATATCGTAAATAAATAGAGGCATTATGTGAGCATTTCATAAAATAAAATATATAATAACTTTAACTTTAAACGAAATAATAATAATAATAAAAACACATCAAACAGACCCGGTAACAAGATCATCCAGCCACCATATCGAAGCGTATTATAATACGATCCATGTGTTCTAGTATATCTGTGAATATTTAGACTATAGCAATCCAATGTTATATAGTTTGTTTAACCATAAGATCAATGGTTTACTCCTTTTCTATTCCCATATGTTTTTTCTGTTATCACCTTTGTCAATCCTATTCCTTTGAGTGTCCTTTATTTATAGATTTTTATTTATCGTTATACTCCTTCATTCGCACAAAACCATGTCAAAAGAATTACTACGGCTAAGTCATCGCTGGATCACCATTTATAATATTATCAATAACACTATAATAACATAAATATTTTATTTATTTATTTTATTTTTATTAAACTAAGGTACGGGACGAGCAAGACGTTCAGTTGATCGTAGCTGATACACCTTGCCCATTACAATGTAGTGCCACTCAGGATTTTTGGAAAACTCAAAAATTCTGAGTCGCACTACAATTGCGCACGTCACCGTGAGACATAAGATATTAAGTCTCATTTGCCCAGTAATTTCACTAGCTACGGCGACCTTCAGACCGAAACAATAATGTTTACACATTACTGCTTCAGAAATATATATCAGATGTTGCAATAATTTAAAGGATGTACATTGTGCCAGTAAGTATCGGAGTAGGGATGACCTGCCCACGATCTAATAAGAAGCGCATGTATGACTCAGTGTAAAATTAGATGCCAACAAGCGCAACAATGACACTTCACCTATTTATATGAGGCCATCAGTTTATTATTGCAATTTTTTTATGAAAATAAGGGATGAGACGAGCAGGACGTTCAGCTGATGGAAATTGATACGCCCAACCCATTAGCAAACCCAACAATTCTGAGCGGCACTGCAATTATTGCGCTCGACACCTTGAGACGTCTAATTTGCCCAGTAATTTCACTAGCTACGGTGCCCTTCAGACCGAAACACAGTAATGTTTACATATTAAAATAGGCGCCGTTGTGATACCCATAATCTAGGCGGCATCCTGTGCAAAGGAGCATCCCACTGGTAAATTAAAATAATAACGAATTAATTATAAGTAAAACGAAAACATGAGATCCCTTTGAAATTTAATGACTGAATGAAATAAAGTGATAATATTACATGATGCTGACATTGTTTTCAGAATTAGCTTGTCGAGAAATAATTTTGAAAAGAAGTATGGAAAATAGATGCTTCTGGTCCACCTAATAATAATTCTTCATAATATTAAGATTGTATAATCCTATGAATATAATTGTATTATTTTGAAATTCAAATTCAAAAAATACTTTATTCATTTAGGTCACGGAAATCACACTTATGAATGTCAAAAAAAAATTAAAATATTGTTACTTATTGAATTTACCGCTACTTTGTAAAGGGTTGAGGTAATGAGAAGAAGTAGCAAGAAACTCATTGCCACTCTTTTAAGTCAAGATTTACATTTTAATTGTTTTACAAATCATTTCAATTACAATATATGCAAAGTGACGCAACGAAAATACTCAAATGTCAAAAACTTAATGGCTTACACGAGTCAGTCAAAAAAGAAAAAGAAAAAAATAATACTTAAAAACACAAGAGTTATTGAGTATAGTAGATGCATCAATCCCCACATACCGAAAATAAATAGAGGCATTATGTGAGCATTTCATAAAATAAAATATATAATAACTTTAACTTTAAACGAAATAATAATAATAATAAAAAACACATCAAGCAGACCTCCCGGTAACAAGACGATCCAGCCACCACCTTTGGTTTATGTAAAACCCACTGTAATTACATAATATAAAATCTTATTATGTCGGCTTGCTTTGTGAGCAGGAATTTTGTAACTTTGTACTTATCATGCATAGGTATGCTATAACATGGTTCGTCATGCTCACTGAAATGACATTGCTTGCGCCATTGTCGTATGCCGGGTCGTATGTGCGAAGGCAACTATGTAGCCAGCTCGTGAACGGGTGCTGCTTGGTGCAAGGCCTAATAGTTAATTAATCATTGTATCTGTCGGATGCTATTACTAATTATGACAGTAATCACGACTATCATGTTCACGAACCATCTTTACACAAACAATGAATTAAAGCTCTAAAGGTTGATGCATCCAATATACGATAATTTATATTGATACATTTTATTATTTATTTTACATTTTAAGAAATATTTGATATATTTTAAACACGATCCATATATGCACGGTTGTAGCACTTTACAAACTAATTAGTTATGTATATAAAAGCCATTGTATAATACTCTATTTGATTTAAAAGAGTTTCATATACTTACATATATTCTTCTCACAAGATTCTACTTTTTTCGAACATAACATGGTAGATTCAATAATTGAAAAGAAATATTTATAGTGGGAGTTTACTCCTTTAGAATCGATTTAAGGCGCCCGGTATGAGAAAAATATGGACGGTAAAATCTGCTCATCAAAATTTGATAGTAACGTTTTTCTCATTTAAATAAAAACAGACTTTGTCAGCTTACAAATAAGGCAACAATTAGTATTGTATTTTCCTGTCAGCCACCTAGCGTTACTTTTAAAAATTATTTTAATTTGCAATTAGAAGTGTTGTGGCTAATGAACGTTGGTTTCCTAAACTTTATTTTTTAAAGATAATGGAGTCATGACGTTGACAAATGTATGATTGTGTAAATACTTGTTATCCTTCCTAAATAGTTTTCAAAACATAGGCACGAGAGAGGGCACTATGAACATATTTAAAAAAAAAGGTAAATTTGGAAATCGCCATTTTGGTTGTTATTATTTATGACGTCATGAAGCTTTATTACTTTTTTATGGAAGAGATTTTTTATGGTAGGACAGACGAGCGTATGGGTCAACTGATGTTAAGTGATCACCGCCACCTAGATTCTCTACCAACACCAGAGGAATCACAGAAGTTTCTTTGGTCTTTCTGAAGAGTGTATGCGCTTTTTTGAAGGTACCTCACCCACGTCGTATCGTCCTGGAAACACAGTAGAAGGAAGCTTATAAAGTTTCAAAGGGGTTTATAGTGTTTCAGATCGTAAAGAAGCTTTAACATGGGGAGAAGAAGTGGAAAGTAACTCCCAGCCAATCTTTTAAATATTAAACTACATAATATTAAACAATTTTAGGTGACCTGTGGAATAACCAGACAAGAACCATGCTTTAATATCCTATATTATCTGATCTTGAATTTGTGTTCAGCGAATCCTAGTATACCGACTGGTATTTTATTGTAAAATTGAAAACCAAAACCTATGAAGCTAACCCTAAGTAACCTATGATACTTAACCAATAGTAATATCTATATACTCTGTCAAAATTTCATTTGTATGTATGTATGTAAGAATTTATTAATTACAAATTTATAGATATACGAACAGACGGACAGTTTATTTTAGTCATAAGGTTTCTATTGGTTACTTTTTAATACCCTAAAAACTAAAAGTTTAATAAAAACTTAATTACTACAAACCTCATCTATTTATCGTGTAAACTGTTTACATGATAACTGAAGTGTCAATTTGCATATCATACAACATTCACTATTAACAGTGCATCCGAAATGAAAACACAACTAAAACTTTTACTGTTTTACTTAAAATGTTACTAAACCTCTAAAAGTATTTTTTTTAAAATAAAGGTTTGTTTTGTATTAATGCATTAAGTTTTTAAGCGAAGTCATACGTCGTAGCACCTATGTATTTATTATTTATTTTCTTTGTGAATGGAATGTCTCGTGCCAGAATTTGGCGAGTAAACATCTCCTGAGGGTGCCTCGTGTAGAGGCGAAACACGTGTCGAATTGATTAAAGACTAATGTTAGCGGAATAAACAGTCAAGAAGACTCACAACATTTGAATAATTATGGATTTCGCCTAATTCAATAAATGAAAAACGAGCTGAGTGTTGTCAATACATAAAGTCCTTACTTACCGTTTGAAACATTGTCGGTTGCAGCAAATCTCAGCGATTCCCGCTACATCTGTCTGGCATAAACATGACCTTAGAAGCGATAGGGTTTTGTTATGAAAATCGCGATGTATCGAGTTGGGTCCCGCGTGCGGATTGAACGCAAGGACAGTTATGACTGTCAATTGCCTACATGCTCTTATTGTTGGTACCTCAACCAATTGTAATCTGGCTTTATTTGTTCACTGGCCACGAGCTCGGAAACAATTGACGGTGCGTACTCATTCATACCTAGTGTTAGCCTCTAAAGATAAGATTTTAAAGCCGTTTCCGCTGAATGAACAGCAATGTTAACAGTCAGGTTTATGTGAATACTGGTCATCCGCTCTCGCTTCGTTTATCTATGGGCTATCCCTCAGGATAGACACATGCTTCTACTGTACTCAATAACTTTTATTTTTACGTATTAATTGACAAATACTTTTTTTTTACTAACTCGTGTAAGACATATACATGTATATGCCGTTTGAGTATTTTTGTTGCAACACTTTACATATATTGTATTGATTTGAAAATTATGAAGCTATAAATATTCATTTAAAAGAATGGCAATTATTTCTTGCCACTTTTTCTCATTAAAGCTCAACCCTTTCCGAAGTGGCTTTTGATATTCATAAGTGTCTTTTCCTTGCCCTACAGTGAACAAGAAAGTAATTTTGATTTGATTTGACCATTTATACCCTTTTTTATAATTCCGTAGTACATTTTTTTTGATGTAAAACTTAAGGTTCGTCCAGCGTTAGCAATGTAGGCACTAAAAAGTATGTTTCCACGACTTCATTACTTATCTAGTAATCATGGCTATTCATTAGGCAATATGGTTATAGTATGTATTATAAAAGGTCTGGGTAAAAGTCTTTTCATTTAATATATTAATAAATATTAAATACTTGCATTAAAATCTCTATGACTTTTACTATTTGAGTTTCTTGCGCCGCTTCTTCTATCTCAGAGCACCATTTGTTTCCGAAGCGGTAGTTGTATCTAGTAGTTTTTTTTTTATGGAATAGGAGGACAAACGAACGTACGGGTCACCTGTTGTTACGTGATCACCGCCGCCCACAATCTCTTGCAACACCAGAGGAATCACAGGAGCGTTGCCGGCCTTTAAGGAAGGTGTACGCGCTTTTTTCAAGGTACCCATGTCGTATCGTCCCGGAAACACCGCACAAGGAAGCATCCATCATCATTCCACAGCTTTGTAGTACGTGGAAGAAAGCTCCTTGAAAACCGCACTGTGGAGGACCGCCACACATCCAAATGGTGAGGATGATATACTAACTTGTGGCGTGTCGTGCGAAGGTGGAATTCGGCGGCAGAAATCAGGTTAATGAGTCTTTGGAACACTCCCCGTGATAAATGGGGTAGAAGACACACAATGAAGCGACGTCTCTACGCAACGCCAAGTGATCCAGCCGTTCACAGAGCACTGCGTCCCCGACAATTCGAGCTGCTCTGCGTTGCACGCGGTCAAATGGATCGAGCTGATACTGGGGTGCGCCAGACCAGAGATGACATTAGTTATTAGACATCAAAAAGAATTCTAAAGGAATCAATTTTGAGAAAATAAATGCCTTTTATGCATTTTATGCCTTTTGCACCTGGCTGGTCAAGATCAATAAATGGTGACAGCATTGTATCCTTAACTAGGGATAAGTTATTGGAAACCGTTAAGCGTTTTCAATCGGCTATGTGATGCCAAAGATACACTTTGCTCTGGTTGCCCTGTTACGGACAAATTGGACGTCATTTTGAAAAAAAATAGAGTAAGAAATAACGACATAACAGTAGTTAGGACAAAGCTGATCAATTAAGCACGAAACAGATTTGACCAATTTGAAAAAAGCTAGGCTACACAGGAAAGCTTGATATTTTGGTTGGCTCTTTCTAATCTTTTGTGTTTTTGAAGAGATTAACTGGTGATGAAAAGTATATCAAGTGACACATGAATATACGAAGAAGGTCGTATTCAATAGTCGGTTAGGCTTGAAAGACTGTTCAACCTGAGCTAACTCGCACTTAGGTGATGCTGTGTATGGTGAGATTGGGCATTGTTCAATATGAGCTTGTACCACCGGGCACAGCCATTCGGATCGCTACTGCTAACATCTGATGGGATTAAGGCATGGACTTTAAATAAACCGGCGTGAATCGATTAAAAGAAAGGGTGTGGTCTTTCATCACTATAACCACGCACATTTTTAGCTACTCAGGAAAATTTAAGACAGTTTGGCTGGGAACTGTCATATAACCCTGATCTTGACCATTAGATTTCCACCTGTTTCGGTCTTTTCAGAATTCTTAAGGCAGTTTCATGTTCACATCATTAAAAGTCCCAAAATTTCTACAGCAACGGGACATACCTACTGTAATTAAATATAAGCAAAGAAAAAAATAATATTCTTGTTTTTTTTACATAAAATGCGAAGAAACATTTTTCCGAACTAATAAACCTTCCGGAAGAAATTTTCTAACTGACTCAGTCGACAGAATACTGTTCTACTGGTGAAATAATTTTAAAACTCAGTCAAGTATTTTTTGATTTTATTAACAATAATTTCCATAACCTATGTATTAATATTGCAGCTCGTGTAAGACGCTTATGCTTTCGTAGTTCTTTTCCGTGACGTAAATTTGAAGTTGAATTGATTTTGTTCACAATTAACATAATATGAATGACATATTTATTATAACAAAACTTTACATGGTGTAAAAACAACAAGATTATTATAAAGAACATAACATAATACAATGATTGCATCTTACATTCCAAGCGTGACAATACGGAAATATTTTCCAGAACCGACCTTGTCCTAATCTACGATTTATATTATGTTGATTACAATAAAGAAAGGTACAAGATTGAAAAAAAAATTACCAATACATTTGTGGTATCACCGCTCTTCGATGACATACCATCAACTCGTCTAGTATCGGAACACTGGGTCTAGAAATCTCAAGCGATGGCCAATTCTATGGTCACCAAAGGCAAAGCCAAATTGTCTTCGAAGAAACTGGGGTCATTAGAGACAAACGTTATCTGATCCAGCCACTTTTGGAATACTCCAATGAAAACAATACTGTTTTCATCTCTTGTCTAGTGCAATCTTTCAAAATTTTTAAAGAAACAAACATTTTAACCGTCGCCTCTTAATCTCTTGATAAAGTTATGTATGTACATAACCACAAAAGCGAATTTTCTAGAAACTGTGACAATCATAATCTTGACACCAGAAACAAATATAGATTTGATATGCACACTACTCGGTTAAGTCGAGTAAGTAAATCGTTTGTTGGGCCGATGTATGCATACTTTTTTTAGCATGATCCCAGAAAATGTTCAAAACAAATGTGTTACGAATGGAGCGACTGCCCTCAAGCTATTTAAATAATTAATCTTATACTCGTAGTAACGAAATTTTATAACAAAAAAGAAATATAATACCTTCCCGCTGAGTTTCTTGCGCCCGTTCTTCTCCAGTCTGAGACATTAATTTTCAAATGGTTTGTGGCCTAGTTTGTGGCGTTCAATAAGTGATTTCGAATCGTATTTTCTTGTTAAGTTTTTAAATTACAACAATTGTTAGGGCCTGACAAGTTATATCAGTATTTAGACTTCTTTATTGATTGCATCTCTCGCTGTGTATTTGCATGGGTTATTTTTACCATCTACGACACAGTAACTGCATAATATCAGCAGAATTGAAACACAAAGCAAACGAGGAAATTGAAACCAAGGCAACATGACTCGGATAGACAATTGTTACTTACCTTGGCACTGGACTGAAAATATCATCTGATTATCAGCTTATAGAGCGCTTAAAATCTTAAGACTATTTTTTTTTCTTAGTTGTGAAGGTAATTGCAAATAGTTAGAAATTTAAACGAGCCTTTCACCGTTCGGCAGCGAAGAGGCAGCGAGCTGTCTTTATCTTTTTCGCTCGGGTACACTCGGCGGTCCCGTGTTTGCCTGATCGAGCCTTTCACCGTGATTTCAGAGCGTGATGAATCAGCCTAACCTACTAAGAAAAAAGGTGTGTGCCAATATACATATAATACATATAATAGTTTTCACTTCGAAAATTGGATAGACACGAGCCAAGTTGTACAGTAACAGCATTATATGAAGTTGTCAATTTCGCTGATAATCGTCTATGTTTGCCTTGATAAATACCCTAGATATTTATATTAATTTATTGGAAACAATACAAAGTTAAAGTTCATAAAATACAATACCTTCTAATGGAGATCTAATCATAAAATCGCCACCATCTGGATGTGTGGCGTTCCTTCACAGTGCGGTTTTCAAGTAACTTTCATCCACGTACAACCAAGCTGCGGAATGCCGAATGCCTTTTGCGCGTAGGTACGCCTTTCTAAAAGGCCGGCAACGCTCCTGTGATTCCTCTCGTGTTGGTTACAAGTATAAGTACTCGTTTTTCCTCCTCTTCCACAAAAAATATGCTTCAAATATGAATAGGTGGCACAATTAATCCAACTACTTATTTTCATTAACCAAAAATTAAGGAAAAAGCTCACTCAGCGCATTTACCCAGTTAAAAATCCATCTTAGGAGAGTTTCTTGCGCCGCTTCTTCTCTCTCAGAGGACCATTGTTTCCGAAGCGGTAGTAGTGTCTAGTATATTAGAAATTACATCAAAAAGAATTCTAAAGTAATCAATTTTGAGAAATGCCTGTTATGCTTTTTACCGAATATGACTTTTTTATACGGGTACAAAAGTGATTTAATAAACAAAATTAATAAGCTAAAGGGAGATTTGCCTACTCGTGTTTGTAGTTTTGGCCACTATTTCAGCGGTTGCTATTGCGGAAATCCGCAAATTACGGATCCAAATGTTCGGCTTCCGTAGCCAGATATTGCGTTTGTCCATATTTTGAGTAGCTTCCGACATACATTCAGTGAAAAAAGTATTAAAAGTGGCTAATGGATAGGAATTTGTTTGAGGTTCAAATATTTTTTTTGTATTGTTTGTAAAATTGGCAAAACTGTTTCTTATTTTGCCACGGAGTTTGCTCTGACCTCTACTATTTACCACTGGACTGGCGGCTGTCAAAGTGCCTTTGTGCCTGTTTGATATTCGAACCAGCTAAAAAACTATTAACAAAAAAAATGTGTAATTTATTACGTAGATTCCTGAAGTAAAAATAACACGGAAAACGACCGAATTTAATTCAAAATGCAAAAATACGTCAGAGTATTTTACGTTCCTTCGCAGCCATTTGTATTATACTTACGTCAAAAACTAGTTCTCTGGATGCTCGCGAGTGGCGCTTCATATAGGTACAAATAAATTACTGCCAAACATATGGAACAGCCTGTCCAGTGGTATTTATACAGGTCAGTGGGAGTTTGAGTTACATCTGTCATTAAAATTAAATACAGTGCTGTTTTAGTTAGATGGACAAAAGCATTGAACAGGACAAGTTCTGTCTTACTTTTTGACCCTGAAAATTTCTCCAAAAACTCAATCAAGAGTCGCTTACACGCTAGAAAAAGTCAGAGCCCTGTTGAC
This sequence comes from Leptidea sinapis, assembly GCF_905404315.1. Lineage (NCBI taxonomy): Eukaryota > Metazoa > Arthropoda > Insecta > Lepidoptera > Pieridae > Leptidea > Leptidea sinapis. The sequence goes on along the minus strand of NC_066312.1, from coordinate 28,817,932 downwards.
TATTTTCTTTGACTATTACGGTGTTGTGCTCTCGGATTTTTTAAATTTTTTTCATTCTCAAATAGCTATTGCTGGTGGTTTGTGAGTCATATATGAGGCGTGTGACATGCTAAAAGCTGCAATGTTACGTTTAAAAACCAAGCCAATATATTGAAAATGTCACAAATTACAACTTAATATGCCTTGACTATTCATCCGATACATTGCCACATTTACGCCAGTTATTTTAAATATTCTCGGTCTAGCAGCTATGTAAAACATTTATTCAGCTCAATCCGACTCGGACAGTGACAGTTGAAACACGCCTAAGGAGAAAAGTGTGCTTACATTGTCTTTAAGCACACTTTTGCCGTTCCGCTATCAGACTGCGAATGATATGTCCCTATATGTGTATAAATAGAACGTCATTTCTTCTAGTACTTTCTTATTTAGATAAAATTGTAATGCGATCTGATGCGACCTAACTACTAAAATAATAACAAAGATAAAGTAAATAAATTACAAAACCAGGCCAACATATTTAATAAAATAATACAATAAAGTATATTTTAATATTTAATTTTATTTATACACAGCCCTATCAACGATTACTAAATTACGTTCCCCATTAGCGATGCTCTTTCCTCTGTCAGGGCCATTGCTCTGTCCTGGCGACCTCAGGTGCATCCCGGGGGAAATGACAGTCCACGCGCTGGAAACAAACTGATCTTGTCATACCAATAATTCAGTGATGAAGTGTTAAGTAATAAACCGCTTCCATCCGCTAGCACAAGTCAAGGTCATTTTTATTGCTAAAGTGTGGCTGTTTTAAATTCACATTCATTCACGACTTTAAATACATCATAAGAAATGACTAGTAAGGAAGAAAAATAAATCTAAGAGTTTTGAAACGATGATCGCTTTCCGTGGTGTGTGGCACTAATTAAATGCTCACCAAATTAATTTTTATACCCTAAGACTAAGTTTACGTTATTAAATTAAAAATAAATATACACACATCAAAATAATAGGACCTATTACGTATTGTTGAGATATTATTTTTGCCTTGATTGCATGGATTTATTTTGGAATATTTCATAACACTAAACAATATTGGGTAAGGAAGGAAGAAATGCATTTTGGCAGGTAATTCGGATTTATTAGAAGTAAATAAGTGCATTTCTAGAAGGCATTTAAACACAAGCCATTATGTTTTTGCGGTGAAAGTGTAGGATGGTCCATCCATCCAACACGTACAAGTGTTGGCAACATGAACGCGCGCCGCATGGAGTACCTAATCCATCCAGTCAGCGGAATTTTGCTTCTTTTTGATAATATAAAAAGTGTTACGATATTTATGTCTTTAAAGTAATTTCATAAGTTGATATATACATTTATTAATTTACAGTGTGTTCAGTATTATGCAGATATTGAATTTAAAACCCTTTTGAGGTGTCATTTTGATTTCTATTTTTGTACACACATCGCAATGTTCGAGTAGTTGTTGCATCACTCTGCATTCATTGTATAAATATTATGTTCAATGCTGAAGCTGTAAATATTGAATCAAAGGTGTGACAATGAGTTTCTAGCCATGTCTTGTCATTAAAACTAACTTGAATATTAAATGTAATATTTGAGCTAAGTGAATAAGTTAATAATCTTAGATTTAAAATGAAACACAAATAAATACCGTTGAGGTAATAATTAATTATAGTTCATAAATATAATGGCCCAAAGATATCCGGACACGTATTTGACGATTTCCTATAATCTCCAATAAACTGATGTTTCCAAAAAAAACTCTCAGTCGAGAATCATTTATCAACACACTAATCGCGTTATAGGCTGAAAACAAACTTGATCAGTTGAACCTTCCGTCTTATTATAAGTTATACAAATTAAATTTATACTAATTTTTTGACGATGCTGGATTCGAAACCGCGGCTCTCGGTTTATTTTTATTTTATTTGGGAAACTTACAGCCATTTTTACAAATTTTACACAACAAATAGATTAATAAATGCTAATTACAAGCTTCCACATATGTTTTTAAATTGCTTAAGCTCAGATTAATATATAAGACGAACAATACTGTAACACAAAATAGGTTCTAACATATGAGATTAAGTGCTTTCTTTTTTTTATGTTAGACTTACATCGACACTGTCTTTGGTAAGCACATTCTTAGCTACACGAGGACTACAAGTAAAGAGGTCAAAACGGTCATCATGGTTAAGGTTGTTGAACTGCCGCATGCAACGAGGAAAAAAGAAAAAAAAATACGTCCTAGCACTCTACCAACTAAGCTAACTGTCCGCATGCATTAATGAGTGCCTAACCGTCAGCCACATGAAACCTTAGATTTTAGCTAGGTTATGTAAAAAAGACATTCGGCCTTACAAATAAAAAGTAATAACTGATGATAAACAAAGAAAATGCAAAATGTTTACAATATCGTTGACAACACTGTCAATACAATGATAATTCTGAAGTTTTCCTGAATGACAAGCTGCCTTACAAAAAAACGCGGGAAACGTTAGACGTCCGAACAAACTATTCGTAAGCAAAATGTCTATTTGTCAGCATTTGACATATTCTTAGTTTATGCTTAGTTATAACTATATGCCAATTTTATTTGTAAGGCCGATTTACTATATCTAAGGGTTAGACTAGCTTGGATCCTGAAGGTTACTTGTTTTCCACTAGAGTTTGTGCATATCCCAAAGGAAAGCTTTATTAAAAAGCTGGTAGCCTAAGTAAGCCTTCACCAATTAACTCGTGGATCATATTATTACGTCAGTAAGAGACAATAACATTGACTTATTTCTATGACTATTATCATTAATCAAGAAATAAATATTTATCCAGCCATCTTGAAAAGGCGGAAGTATAATAACTTCAAACGTCGTTTGTACTTCGTGGGAGATAACAATCTGTTAGGAATAACTTGTAATAATTCAGTCAATTTAAATATGGTACGTGAAAAGAATTCACTATCTAAAACTAATAATTCAAATAATAGTGTCGAAGGTATCAGTTCTGCAAGATGCAATTGTGAAAGGTATGCATAAAGGATGAAGATTGGACGTAGTTCCTGAAAAACGTTCCAAGCCACAAACATCATATTTTATGGAATTCGTGTTTAAAGTTTAATAAATATTAGTGTATTCCATACATGTGGGTTGGGCTACTAAGTCATGATGTCACTTAAGTGGAGCTGCTATTTTTTGGTCAGTCCGTTAATATGAATCATGTGACTAGTTGTGTGTTCTTAACTCAATCTCGACATGATTGTGGTTTGGAACGTTTTTCTGCAATTATGTTCAATTTAAGAAATTATCATTTCTTGTAAGGTTAAATGTTCAATTTCGTTTCGAAACTGTTAAGGACTCTTACTGAGGCTATTTCTCTCCGATTATTGTGGATGGTAAGCGATTTATTAAAATTTTTACAGATTAGCCATGAATGGACATAATTTCGCAAGTATAAATATGTATAAAGTATTGGAAGGAACAGGTCCAATAGATTTAAAAGGTTTCTGACCAACTCTCATTAAATGTATTGTTTTGTTATTCATTTGCGAATTTAATTTTTTTCAGGCACACAAGACGAAGAACATTTTATAATATCCAACGACAGCATCGCATCGTGCTCAAAAATGGAGAGTTAAATATAAAAAGACATAAATTGAACCAGTTGACTCTGAATTTAGTGAACGTGTTCATAGAATCAAGATGGAGGTGGACTATTTTGTATTGTATTTTAGTGAGTTTACTCCAGTTGCTTTTGTTTGCTGGGATTTGGTGGCTTATATTATTTCTTCATGGTGATCTTGAAAATGACCATTTACCTGGTACAAGGAATTCTACAGAATGGAAGCCATGTGTTAAAGAAATCTACAATTTTACTTCTATATTTCTTTTCAGTATCGAAGTTCAGACAAGCATAGGGTACGGTTCAAGATCCATTACTTTGGAATGTCCAGAAGCAATATTTACAATGTGCATTGAAAGTATAGCGGGGAAAATAATTCAATCGGTAATTATTGGCGTTGTTTTTGCAAAGTTAACTAGGCCAAAAAATCGTATTCAGACTTTAATATTCTCCAAAAATGTCATTATTAATCAGAGAGACGGTGACCTATGTATGCTCTTCAGAATCGGAAATACGAGGAAATCTAGAATAATCGCGTCTAAAGTGCAAGCAGTTTTGCTAAGACATGTGAAAGATGGTATAGATAAGCTAGAAAACGTTCAAATCAATCTTAATTTAAATGTAGAAGATGATAACAATATACTATTTATATTTCCAATAACAGCTGTACATAAAATTGACAAAACAAGTCCTTTTTACAAATTGTCAGCGAGAGAGTTGTTAAAACTAGAGTTAGAAATTCTCGTTACATTTGAAGGCACTATTGAGTCGACAGGTCAGTACGTGCAAGCTAGATCAAGTTATACAACAGTTGAAATACTTTGGGGTCGTCGATTCTTGGAGACGTTGTATTATAAAAAGCAAAAGCGCGGATTCGTAATCGATTATTCAAAATTTGATGAAACCTATCGTGTTAACACACCACTGTGTAACGCAGAAGACTTGAGAAAATATTATTACGATAGAGAGATTGCATATAATAGATTAAAATGAATTTTTATGTTGATGATTGGCAAGTTCAGACTAGAAGAAAATAAGACGCATTTGTAAATGAGTTCCATAAATATACTTAGAATATTTTTTGAAATTTCATTTTCCAATTGTAAAATACCTACTCAAATTTCTAGGCCAATATCCAAGCATGTAGTTTCTGTGATCGTTTATAACCTGGTGAACAACAAATTTTCATTTTGTGATCTGTGTAGTTTTTCTATCTATGGCAATTTATTTGTGTGTATTATTTTTATGTATTGATACTATGTATTGTTATTACTATTAAATTATTTTAATTAAATCAACAACTTTATTCTCAACTAAAACTATTTACTGCTAACTTATTTTTTGTGCATATTTTAATGTGTAAATTAATTAGACAAAAATTCACCCACCTTATATCTTTGATGTTTAGACAATTTTCAGTTTTAATGAAGGATGTATGATCAAACCAATTTTTTGAAGTTCCATCACAATTTCGTAACTTATCTTCAAAGAATTCAATTGAAATTGTAGCGTTGAGAGTCTCATTTTAATTGTTCTTAGTAAAATAACACATTTTTGAATATCGTCATTTAGTTCGCGAAGCTTTAGTTTATTGTGCTGCATTCGTTGTTCGAAAAATATTATCATATTTCTATTTATTTCCATATATAATATCAACAGACACACAGTATTAAAATTAAATGTATGTATTCAAAATTTCAAGATAAATCTAAGATCAAATTTGGCGATTTTGCTTTATTTAAATAGTTACAATTATTTTTTATCATCAGTAGTAAATTGACACTAAATTGTTGAATTACAGAGGTACGTATTGTTAGTGACTTGATAAAAATATATCTAAATCTTAGTGGAATTGGAGCAAACAGTTGATAGAGCATTACAGATAAGATACAAAAAACTTATAAATTGAGCAATTTCTTGAAATCATTTTATTAAGACTGCTATGTTTATGAAATATTGTTTATCCATATGGTGATTATAGGCCCAGGATATTTGCCCTGTGCTTCCCTGGGGCGTAAAAAGAATAGGGGAGTCTCAGCCCCAAGGATGTCGTAAGAGGCGATTAAGGGCTTTTTAGAAGGGGGAGTCAGCACAAGTGGCCCAGACTCGTCCGGGTTAATTACCACAATCGCACAGAATAGCGGCGTGAAGTAGCGGCCTAGTGCCGTTATATTTCGCATAGGTTATTGTCGAGGACCGGAGCCTAATACTGTGACAACTGGTCGATGATAACTTAAGTATGTTACAAAAGTATAAGACATAACATTATCAAGATATAATAATAAATACAGCATCTGTTAAAATTCTTCTTGGCGGAATGAAATTAATGACATTGGTTCATTTTTAGCAAAATTAAAATTGAAATCCAAAGCCAAAATCAATGGTAGTTTATCTTTATCAATTTTAAAAATTATTAAACCTCTGCGAATATGCGGAAATAATCTCTTATGTAAAAATGATTTCATTCATCTCAATACACAACTCACACACTACTACGTATAGCACATAATATATTCCATGATATGACAGCAATTAAATCTTCTTGTCTTTCAACTTTTTAAGAATATTTGTTATATACTGGATGTATTATTTTGTGATTTATTATTTCTTTTAATTTAATTCGTCGTCAAAATTGGCGAGCAGCTTTCCAGCTACCCGACCGGAACACGCAAGTTCTGGTCGTTGTCGAAAGCTGCTCTTGGTAACTTCAACTAGCAGTCCATGCCGCCGTTGCACATGAGGAATGACACCCTGGCCCATACGGCAAAAGAGAAAGCCGATCTCCTGTGCTCTCTTTTTGCCTCCAACTCGACTCTTGACGACAACGGAAAAACACCGCCGACCATCCCGCGGTGTCAGAGCTCCATGCCTGAACTACAGTTCCGACAGAAAACTGTTAGGCGAGCTCTGTTTTCGTTGGACGTCAGGAAGTCGAGCGGGCCGGATGGCATTTCTCCAATCGTGCATAGAACGTGTGTCCCTGAGTTGACGCCGGTGCTAACGCGTTTATTCCGGCACTCTTATTCAAAAGGCATAGTCCCTGATTCATGGAAGTCAGCCCTTGTCCATCCGATCCCAAAAAAAGGAGACAGTTCGGATCCGGCAAACTACAGGCCTATTGCTATTACCTCCTTACTCTACAAAATCATGGAGAGCATAATTAGCACCTCTTGGTTGTACCTAGTTGATCAATGACCGACAGTACGGCTTTCGCCATGGTCGATCGGCAGGTGATCTTCTGGTATACCTAACACATAGATGGGCGGCGGCTATCGAAAGCAAGGGGAAAGGCGTGGCAATTAGCCCAATTGGCGGATATAGCGAAGGCCTTTGATCGTGTATGTCACAAGGCGCTTCTCTTAAAACTTCCATCACTTGGGCTTTCCTAGAGCTTTTGCAACTGGAGCTCCAGCTTCCCCTCACTGGGCGCAGCATACAGGTCATTATCGACGGTTCTTGCTCGAATCGAAAGCCCGTGAACGCTGGAGTGTACTAATGCTGTGTGCTATCTCGACACTGTTTCTTCTGCATATCGATGATATGTTGGACACCTCCAACATACATTGCTATGCAGACGACAGCAGTGATGCCATATACACGGGCCATGCAGGTCTCTCTCAGGGAAATCGTCGACCAGTGCCGGGAGAAACTTGAGTCTTCTATCGAATCCTCTCTCGAGAAGATCGCGGAATGGAGTAAATTTAATCTTGTCCAATTTAACCCCCAGAACGCTCAAGTGTACGCGTTTACCACAAAAAAATCTCATTTCTCGTATCACCGAACACCCACAAAAAATGGCTGGGTTCAGTTTTCATTAGCCAGACTCTACTTGAGCTTTTTTCTCCGTTTTTTTAAAGCCGGCCACACACTACTTAATATTTTCTATGAATTCGCTATAGTCAGCGGTGACATTCTCGTAATTTCAAAATCGTAGAAGTTAAGTCTCAATCCTATCCAGGTTTTACTCTATAATTGACATTCTGGGACTATCATATCCCTAACGTTAACTGAACTATAACTGGATCAACAACTGGAGCCGTGCGTCAACGACATTTGAACGATAAGCTTGCTCAAAGTTACCTATATTGTTCTAAGAAAACTAAAATATTCCTACTACTATAAGGGTTACTGCCACAGACCAAGTATAGTATTGAAAAGCTGTGGATAGAATTATGGAAAGAGGATCAGAAGATTAAAGGCAAATGGTACGGAAGCATTCAAGCCAACCTACCACCAAGACCTTGGTACAACAAAATTCCTGAAGCCAGCCGTGATTACATCACCTCCATTAATACATTGCGTTTTGGCCATAATACTGCACCGTCACACCTAGCAAGACTTGGCATTATTTGAAATAGCGAATGTTCGCACTGTGGATGTAGCAACGCAGACATGAAACACCTGATTTTCAATTGTCAAAGCTTTTCAATTGACAGATTAGTGCTTGCAAGTGACTTGAGTGAAGTCAATGATTATGATCTTTCTTCCCGCCCGCCGCCGCTTGAAAAAATGTTAAGTGATGTACATTATTTCAAGCCTTTGTATAAATATATTAAGAGTACAGTAAATAACATTTAAAAGTAAGTGAACAGTCGTGAAACGCTCTCAAAGCGAAAGTGACCGAAAAAAGACAGGCTTAAAGGTCTCGTTACCAAACCATAAAATCCAAAAAAGAAAAACCGATGTATAGTTACTATACTTGGTCTATGGTTTGGCTGTATGGGCTTTTGACCCCTTTGCCTGTCCAGATGGACGAACAGAACCAAAAAAAAAGGTCTATGGTTATTTGGCTGTATGGGCTTTTGACCCCTTTGCCTGCCCAGATGGACGAACAGAACAAAAAAAAAAGGTCTATGGTTATTGCTCTATTAGATAATGTTTTATGGTTAAAACCTTAACTCAACGTCAAAATTTTGCAAAATAAGCATCTCCCTACAATAATTGACGTTACATCTTGTTACGAGAATAGGCTTTAATAATTTGTACAAAATTAATTTAGATAAAAGTCCTATGGAAGCTATTATCTAGTCTCTATGACACTTATAAAGATTCTGGTAGTTATCGTATATCTACCTTATTCATAAAATTCTGTAAAGCTCTTCGGCAACCAATACTTGATACTGTACCTATAGTATATCATTTGCTAGCAGCTAGATCATTCAGATAAGTTATAGTACCATCAGTAAAGAAAGTCTGCTCATGTGAGCAGTACCAATATTAATACACAAAAAAGATGCAAGACGAGCAAATTAACATGACACCTTGATATATCTTGAGGGTCGCCTTGCGACGGCAGTAGCGATAAATAGAGTTGGGCCAATCGTTAAATTGTTAACACAAAACGTTTATTATTATAACACTGTTAAAAATTAAAAGTAACTACAGCGTTATATTTTAATGCGTAGTTATTAAATATCGCCGTTATTTAATTTAATAGTAGCACTATATTTTATTCATGTTAAATTCAATTCAATTTTTGAGATATGGCGTGTGGCTGCGCCAGTCGGGCGCGAATTATTTCGCCAATGTCGAGTGGAATTGAGAAACACGTTATGAATGGAAATTTTGTATGAATTTCATTTGGATAATTTATAAGTGGCAGGTTTTTTGAGTATAGCGATATTTTATAGAGCGACATTCATGTTAAATTAAATTAAATTCTCTTTGACTAAACTACACAGGTATTTTTTTGTATTTATGGATCAGTTACTGCGACGTGTGATTTGTAGCCAAATCACTACCTAGCTACAACGTGTTAGTATTCAAAGTTAGAATTGAACGTAGTGTTTTAATTCTCTTTGGTTAAAATCAAAACAAAAGTTATTGAGTACAGTAGTTGCATCATCCACACACACCGTAAATAAATAAAGGTATTTTGCGAGCATTTTCTTTGCGATTATATAAATATAATATCTTTAATTTTAAAAACATGAAGCAGAGTTTCTGGTTACGGAATCGTCCTGCCACCTCAAGTAACGCCCATTCACGAGTATGACGCATGAGCCAGCCATCGCCTCCCTTTAACATATATAAGGGAAGCGAATGTTGCATCCTACGTCACTACCGCAAGGACTGACATTTAAGTGTATTATTATTTGTACTATATTAAAATTATATTTGTACTTTAATGTAAACCTTAGTAGATGGCGTTGAACCATAGATCGTACCGTCTAAGTTCAACTTAAAAATAAATAGTCAGAGATAATATGTCACCTAGTGCACAATACAAGTAATAGAACAGTGGCTTAGCTCATCGGTCCCCTTTAAATTTTATACCTACCATACCTGAAAGTATAATATGTGTTTTTGTTATTAATTGTATGTGTTGTTTTAGGTTTAGGAATGAAATATGTTTATGACCATCATATGAAAGAACATCTATTTATTTTTGTTTTCCATACATACCGAATGAAAACTACAAGTCACTATCTAAATAAGATACATGTAAGCTATTTAATAATAATAATAATTTTCGTACGAGAAAGTAAAATGAAAACGAACACTTTTTTTCCACAGTGTACATACACAAACGTAATTCGAGCCAGGTATCATGTTGATTCACCCGTGTTGTAGCAGATGAAAAAAAACACCATTTTGAAAATTGTAGATTTTTATATATAATTAGGTCAACAATAGCTTGAACGTGATTCCCCTCCATCTTATTTAACTTAGGACAAGAATTCTTGTGCTACCTGTCACACCTTGTCAAGAGGTCTACTTATTGTGCTACCTACTATTATCAGTTACGTACAAATTGTAACATTATTTTTCAGTGCAATAAATAATGTTCATTCTTTCATGACCAGCGTAAAACAAGGACTAATGATGACGGGGAGCTAGTCGCAATAAACCAGTGAAAACCGCATTCATATACATTTTGTATATTATTTATCAATTTTTAAAATTAGCTACAAAACAAATGAAGAGAAAATCCGACATATACACAAAAAATCGCATCCTAATTTGGGTTTGGTAAGGGTTTTATTTAATGGAGGTTTCCCCCCAAAATGATTAAATGGAGGTTAAAGAAAAAACCGGTATGTTTTGCAACCTACTGTTATGACTGCCTTGCTTGTAATAAAAGTTTTAAAAATATTTATTAAATAATTATTTTTTTCGAAGTTATTATAGGTATATATATAATTATTATTACACTGTTATGGAAGCTTGACAGTAGACGACGACTTCTGTCTGGCACTTAACCACGGGTTTTATAAAAGCCGGAAGCGTGGAGAGTGGGCAACCGACCTCGGCGTCCAGCCTCAGCACAAACGGCTACCCGTGCGTAGCTACGCAAGGATGAATGGCTGCCCTTCCCTCAGCGCCGGAGATGCGAATAGGCCTCAAAAATTTGTTGCTTAAGATCATTGTTCAAAGAGAATCCGCAAATAGTTTGCACGTCCTTTTCAAAAGTAAGTTAACATAAGCTCATATTAAATAAAAGTTCAATCAAAATAATACTAACTACTCCTTTCCGCACTTTGGGCGTTGAAGCGATCATTTTTTAAATCCAAGTTGGCCGCCGCGAAAAATTGTGATTTCAACAATATGCGTATCGAATCCGAGGTTCTCGAGGGTGCAGGGAACGAATTTAGGATAATTTGAGAAATTCAAGATGGCCGCTGCGCAAAGTTATGATTTCAACAATAGGGATATCGAATCCGACATTCTCGAGGGTGCAGACAATTAATTTGAGTTTATTTTTTTTATTACTGTATTGTGACATAAATAATAATAAATTATTCTAAAAATAATAAAATAAAAAGTCTTATTTGTATGCATGTATATAAAAATAAAATCGCTTTAATTTAATATGGATTTTTTTTTCTTAAGCCTTATCTACCGACTTTCTGTGAAGTTGTAATTAGTAGAAAAAATTATATTTTTTCTGGTTTCAGAAATAGTCAATTTAGTATTTTTGGTTTGGAAAAAATTATTTAATCAAGGCTTAGAGTGCCCGGAACGCGTCGGGTTAAACCTGCTACGTCACATAAGAGATACACAGACTAGTACTGACAAAAACAGAGGTCTAAAGTAGTGAAGAGTAACAGCACAATATTTATTTCCATAAACTTATAGGGGTTCTTTCGTTAGAGGAAATATATTCTTTGGGATTCCTATTGTTACTGAATATATTGAAAAAGGATTAAAATATTTTGGTTGCCACGTTTAAGCTTATGGTCTCGTTACTATTGCTCTAAATAAAAAAAAAAATAACAGATCTGTCGCTTGTCCAATGTCTAGCGTTTGTCGTCTATCAATGTGTCATTAAAAAACATATATTTTCCTAAACTGATTTCTGAATTTCACAAAAAAAAAGATTTTTATACTAATATTTACTCTATAAATTACAAGATTATCTATCAATAATTACTAAGGTTAACACAGTGAGAGACTACTGTTTAACATGTTTCGGGCGAATATTTTCGACAAATTACTTGGTGAGTTATGAAAGTTCCAATTAGTAATTTTTTATGGGTGTTATTTCGCATATCAGAAGCATAAGTTTTATGAAATGACTCATTTTTTTATTATTTTTATCTCTAATAGGAAAATGTATGTCACCTTTTCGTAATTAGTACCTACTTAGATAAATTCTAACAGATTTCAAGTTTTAACTCTACTTGTGTAATATTTATTCTAACTAAATCTTATGTTCTAGAAAAAGCTACGTGTAGTCTACGTCTAGATCCTGACTGGCCATCTATTTTGCAAATTTGTGATTTAATAAGACAAAACGATTGTTCGTGAGTATACTTTATTATAAAATTAAACTTGTTCATACTTTAAAACCATTTTTATTTTGACTTATATTTATACCAGTTTTTAAATTATATTATTTAAGACCAAAATATGCAGTGGCTGCAGTGAAGAAGAAACTTTACTCTCAAAATCCGCACCAGGCCATGTTTGCTTTGCTTACTCTTGAAAGCATTGTGAAAAATTGTGGTAAGTCTTAAAATGATTCATCATAATTGCTTTAACTATCTCAATTCTTACATACCAAAACATCTCACTCTTGTTTTATTTCAGTGATTCAGAACATAAAAAGCTTTAATGTTAATATTTTGCATAAAATTACTGTGTCACAATGTAGATGCTTATGAGTATAAAATTGAAATTGATCTAGTATACTAAGATTGATCTCTAGTAATAGTAGAAATTCATGTAAGTTAACACATTTAAAAGATTCATGTATTTTGAATGTGTTTACTTAAATTTATTATTACAATTTATGTAATTTATTACCTTACTCGAACAAAACCACCAGTGTTAGGATATTTACACCTGGTTACTTACCTTGAGTTTATCTAGTATCATGAAATTGTAGGAAGCATAAGTAAATTCAAAAAGAAACTATCCTTCATCATAGGGCTTTTAGGGCAGGCCTTGCCCAACCCCTCTATGGGAACTATAGATCTTTATTATTGCATACTTTTTTTAAGGATGTTGTTATGCTATCTACTGTTTGGTCTGAACCTGCCCTTTTCATATTATCTTTTGTTAATGCCTTCAACATTTATCTTAATAGTAAGTAAATAAAATGTGTACAATAATTTAAATACAGTAATTTACCGTCCAAAAGGCTGTTGTTCCGCATAAGTAAGAATAAATGGTGGTGAAAGTGTTTTCATTGGTGATCTATAGACTTTATACTTTCTTTTTTTTGTAATAACAAAATGATTATTAATAAACAATCTGCAATTTAATTGGAGCAGGTGGATGAACAAGGAAGTTCAAATTGTTTTTAGCATCTACGAGGGGCGGTCAAAAAGTTCGCGGAATGGCGGGGTTGGCGGGGGTGAGGTCGCTCCTCCAGGTAGCCGCTACTTGAGTAACTCATAATTACTATATATGCCAATTTCTAGCCTAATTGGGTCATTAGCTTTCGAGTTACAAACGAGTGAACAAGTAAATCGGGAACAAACTAGCCACTATGGAGAAAATTGAACATCGCGCCGTCGTAAAGTTCCTCACCAAACAAGGAAAAACGCCTCAAACTATTTTGCAAGAGATGTTAGCTGTTTACGGAGACTCTGCTCCTGGTAAAACCATGATTTACAAATGGCACGGCCTTTTCAAGCAAGGAAGGGAGTCAATTGAAGATGATCCTCGACCTGGACGGCCCATTGAGGCCACTACGCCGGAAATCATTGAAAAAGTTGAAAAACTTGTATTGGAAGACGGAAGGTTGAAGAAGAAACAACTTGCAGCATCAGTTGGAGTATCAGAAACCACAATTTTAAATATTCTTCATCAACATCTTGGCATGAGTAAAGTGTGTTCAAGGTGGGTCCCGAGAATGCTCACGCCGCTGCAAAAACGTGAGCGCGTCAACTGTTCCCGCGAGTATTTGGACCGCTGTGGAGAAGTTAGGGAAGAAATTATGGCCCGAATTGTAACCGGTGATGAAACTTGGGTTCACCACTATGAGCCTGAGTCAAAGCAGGAGTCGATGCAGTGGCACAAAAAAGGCACACCACCCCCAAAAAAATTTAAAGTGTCGCAATCGGCCGGAAAGATCATGGCGACTATTTTTTGGGATACTGAAGGTATTCTTTTGATCGATTATAAAGAACGTGGTGTTTCTATAACGGGAGAGTACTACGCTTCCCTATTGGACCGATTAAAAGAAGCTATTAAAGAAAAAAGAAGAGGAAAACTGACAAAAGGTGTACTCCTTTTGCACGACAACGCGCCCGTTCACACGAGTCATGTTGCGACGGCTGCCATTCATCGATGCGGTTTTGAACAACTACGCCATCCACCCTACAGTCCAGACCTGGCCCCTAGCGATTTTTATTTATTCCCAAAGATGAAGAAAGAGCTGCGTGGAAAAAAATTTAGAGACGATGATGAAGTCAAGTCGGCGATTTCGGCGTATTTTGACGCCCAAGACAAAACCTATTTTTTCGACGGTATTAATAAGTTATATGCCAGATCCCAAAAATGTATTCGTGTTAAGGGGGAATATATTGAAAAGGAAAAATAACATAATGTATCATTTCATCTTTTTTCCCAGTCATTCCGCGAACTTTTTGACCTCCCCTCGTATTATGGCTTAAGATATTTAATAACTTATTCATAAATTTGTTATTAGGTTCTGGAGTTCATGATGAGGTTACATCAAAGGCATTTTGTGAAATGTTAAGGGATTTAGTGAAAACCACAGCACATGAAAATTTAAAGAGCAAAATTCTTGAATTAATTCAAGCTTGGGGGTTTGCATTCAGGAACAATCCAAAATACAGAGCTGTCCAGGTGAGTGAATATATATCAGTTTTTTATGGAAGAGTAGGTCTAGCATGCATACATATGAGTCACAAGTGTGGAATCAGGTGATTGAATGTGATTATGCAGACCATGCTATCTGGTGAAACCAGAGAAATCACAAGTGTGTTGCGGACATTATAAAGTGTTGAGTAAACATACATTTGAGTTTAAAAACCAAAAACATATTATATGTAGAGTAATGAACTGGAGCCACAGTGGGGAGAGTCAATGAATCTACCTATTGTGCACCTCATACACTAAATATAAATGTTAAGATAATATAATTTCTAAATGAGTGCAAGTTTACAGTTTCTTTACTCTCAGAGCACCATTTGTTTCTGAAGTGATGGTAGTGACTTCGTGACATAAAAAAATCTAAAGAAATTAAATCTTGGCAAAATAATACATAGTGCTACAATCATAGGAATAATATTTGTAACTTCATTGTATACCCCCTAAAGAATCAAATCATTTTGAAACAAGTTAGGATTCTAACAGTACATGGTTTGTGATGTGTGGTAGAAATTTAAAAATAGAATAAAACTGCATGAATTCTGTACAATTTTAATTGATGATAGTATCTTTTAGAAAAATACACTGTATATAAAAAAAATTATGCAAAATGTACTGGATTCTTTTGTAACAATTTGGATTGGGTACTCTTTGGTGAATATACTTTATTTGACTTTGACTTTAAAGCTTACAAAAAAAAACTTCTTAAAATTATATTACCTTATGTAGACATATTACCGTATATTACCTTATGTAGACAGATTAATATGTTCAACCCTTATGGTATATGCCTATCAAGCAATGAATTGTAGGAATTTTAATACCTGCTTATCTTCTAATAATTTGACGTTATTTGAGCTTCAAGAGCTTGAAGGAAATTTTTAAATAAATTTATCCCCATTGGTCTTCGGTTATTGTTCTGTGAGCACACAAGATACATGTGTATCATAATACAATATATAATTAAATGTTTATATACTTTTACAAATCCTTTATATATCTCAAATTTATTTGATACATTGTGTTATTTAAAATTCCAAATAATGTCTTTAGCTATTGATGAATACTACATTAGCACTTTTACAAAATATGTTATAAACACACACTCACACCTTTTTCCGTCGGCCAGAGACAACAGAAAGCCACTTGCTTCTAAACTTGTAAAACTCACTCGCTTCCTCTACATTCATTAGTTTTTTCATACATGCTCACCCTTCCTTGATCTTTCCTTTTTGCTAAAAATCCTTTATTTAGTCGATGAATGTCCCACAAGGTCTTCCTTGACCAACATGCCCACACAGACTTGCCTTATATACCTGATTCATCATTCTTTCTTAATGTCTCCATGTGTCCATGTTACATTTAACAAATTCAATTCTTCCTACTGTGGCCTGTGTACGTAAGTTATCCAATGTCATATTAAAGTGGACCACCAAGCTTAGACACTTAACACATTACATTGTGTTCTTAAAAATCGTAATATCGGAAAGTTGCCTGTACACACCTTTATTGAAAAAGCCATAATTAATCAGTTTAACTAAACATCATTGAACTATGAGAAAACTATACAGAAATTAGCATTTATAGTTTCAATGCCACAGTAACAATTGTAGGTAAATGTGGTCAGTGTCACTTGTAAAAGGACACAGTAAGTTTATAAAATTGTTACTATTTGTATGAGTTATTGTACAATTTTAAATTGTGTGTGTGAGTGTAGTATATCAATTATCTTTAGTAAGCAAGCATAAATCTTGTTCATATTGATTTTTATAATCTAATTATGTTTCATTGTGTTCAACACCAGTATAAGTTATGTCTGTTGACAAGATAAGCATGTAGAGGGTGCAATTCATATGTATTATTCTAGTTTGTGACGAATTATAATAATTATCTTTGTTACACACAGTGTCAATGTCCTTAGGTAATCTGTTAAACAAGTCAATAATCTTATCTTTTTTGTGAGGCTGCTTTGTTTGGTATTTGTGTTAATGAAACTTCAATATTTTGAATTCTAAAATAAAATGAATGCCTTTTAGAGTTTAGAGTAGGTACTATAATTGCTTTTGTCGAGTCACGATTCAATTGTATGACGTCATTAATCTTTTATCATTGAAAATCACCTGGTGACAGTATGAATCATGCTGTCTGAGATGCTAGTGCTAAGGTGAAAACAATTGCGATATTTTGTGTGGAATATTAAATAAGTTTGGTGTTACAGTTATAACTGACAATGCTCCTTTTGTTTAGGATACAGTGAACATTTTAAAAGCAGAGGGATTCAAATTTCCGCCACTCAAAGAATCTGATGCAATGTTTTCTGCAGACACAGCTCCGGAATGGGCCGATGGGGAAGTTTGTCACAGGTAGGTACTTTTTTTTATTCACAGCATGTTGAAAATTATCTGGAGAGATATGAAAGTAATTATTAGAAAGATAAGCATCGAACGAGCGAACTTTGGACGAAATTCCCTTGAGATAAAAATCGTTATGAGAAATAAGTAAAATATCAGCACTATTTTAATTAAAATTAATAAAATTTGAATTATGACATACCTGATCAAATTAATAAGTCTTCTAAATAATTACGGTGATTTATTTATTAATCAAGAGAATGTTATGATAATTTTGCTTTTTTGCTTTCACATAATAGGTGTATTGTAATTGAAATGATTTGTAAAACGATGAAGATATTGTTTTGAAAAAGTGGCAATGAGTTTCTTGCCACTCTATGAGAACAACTCATTAAAGCTCAATCTTTTCGAAGTGGTGGTATTATTATTATTGTTTGGGTTGATGGCGTTTCCTTTTAGATTTTATTAAACTCTGCTATAGAAAGCGGGCTTCGTGAACGAACAAGGTAAAGAACACTGTTGATGTATCTAAAACAAAGGCATAGTTGGTTAAAAGACAAACAAACTAAAGATATTCTTTTGGACAATTAATGAACATAGATTATATACAAAAGGGGAAGGTTATATAGGTTATAGGTTATCACGGGCTATTATCCGCAACTCGACGACTACAGCGCGCCTATTTTGCGTGGTGAGGAGGGCGGCTAATCCTGCCACCCTAGTTCCTCAAGGTAATGTATCAAACCTCTGATGTCACCCATGACCTCGGGGAGAGTCCTCGGTGACCCCAGGTGTTTGGCCCGGTATGAGGCCACACTCCTACACTCCAAAATGACGTGTGCGGCCGTTTCGTCCGCCTCCGTGCAGGCTCTGCACAGTGGGCTGTCGGTGACACCTATATTGAACAGATGCTTGTTAAAAGGGCCGTGACCCGTTAGTACATGAGTTATTTTCCGTAACCTAGGTCGTGGAAGTTTTACTAGCTTGCGAGAGAGCTTGGGGTCTATTTGTGGTAGAGCTTCTTTTGCTTGTCTACACCCACTTACGTTCATCCAGTACTTATTATGTAATTCCTTGGTGTGTTGGCGTATTACCTTCGTAGGCCAGCTAGGCGGGAGAGGGATAGTTGGTTCTGGTCCTTTTGCTGTCATCGCTGAGCCTCTCCTGGCCAATTCATCAGCGGCATCATTCCCTCGTGAGTTACTGTGTCCCTTTATCCATTGAAGAGTTACTTGGTTGTTATTTTCGCATAACTCCCTCAGACATTGGTGACAGTTGTATATTAGCTTAGAGTACAAAAGGGGAATTAACAAGGTATAGTAAGGATTTGAAATCACTGGGGGGGAGGGATGTGTAGTGGGTTCGATTGCCAGTTCCATCAGGCAATTATTAAAAAAAAACTATGAATGCAGTTTAAGTGTTCTTTTTTTTATTTAAACTAAAGTCCACTTTCAGTTAAATGTTACATTTACAATATATAAGGTAGTATTTACTTTGATTTATGCGAGTGTTACACATTTAAATAAAACACTTTTTAAAGGATTAAAACGCGTTTTATTGTAACTGTGTTTTACGCAAAATCTAATGTAAAAGCATAGTGATAATTACACGCATATTAATCCCTTAAAAAGTGCTCTATTTCAATACGTATCTAAGGTACTTCCCCTCCATGTGGCATATGCGTGGGCCTTCCTGTATAGTTTTTTTTATGACAGTAAAGGACGAGACGAGCAGGACGTTCAGCTGATGGTAATTGATACGCCCTGCCCATAACAATGCAATGCCTTTCATGTTTCTTGAAAAACCACAAATTCTGAGCGGCACTACGATTGCGCTCGTCACCTTGAGGCATAAGAGGTTAAATCTCATTTGCCCAGTAATTTCACTAGCTATGGCACCCTTCTGTGTCCCTAATGTTAAAACTACTGCTTCAAGGCAGAAAAGGGCGTCGTTGTGGTGCCCATAATCTAGCCGTCATCTGGTACAAAGGAGCCTTCCACTGGCAAAGCTAATTTAAATCATAAAAAAAGTAAGTTTTGTATCTACTGATTCTATTAATTATCTAGGTGCCGTGTAGCTTTTTCTCTGATGGTGCGACGTCATCACTGTCGTGCCTGCGGACAGGTTTTTTGTCAACAGTGCAGCTCAAAAACTTCAACCTTACCGAAGTTTGGAATTGAAAAAGAGGTATGTAGAACAACTTATATTTTGAATTTTAGTACATTAATTAAAATTAATAAAACATGTAAAGTTTGTAGTGTTACAGGAAAATAGTAAATAAATAAAAAAAATAAAAGAAAAAAGAAACATATGTATAGAGAAGATATATATATCTTGTCTAGCTGGAAAGTTAAGCTCTGCTGAATATCCCGTTAGGAAGACTAGACAGCTCACAAACATTGAAAAGGCCTGATTGGTGTACTTTAGTTATTTTCATAGTATCAAGAATATCATATTCTGCTTTGGGGAAATGTGGCTGATATTAACAGCATCCTTGTTTTACAAAAACGGGTAGTATGATCAATTTATCAGCTAGGTTCTAGAGTTTCCCTAAGAGAGTTTTTTAAGGATAAAGATTGTTTGATGGTTGCCTCTCAACAAATTTGTATGAGAAGTTTCATTCACATTTCACACCTTCAACACAAGACACAATAATAAATTTGTGCTGATTATTATTGTCTGCAACTACATTTTTCTTTTGTGGGAATGGGTACAATTGTCCAAGAATTGCCCATTATTAGATTAAAATCGGTAATCAAGAAAATCTTAATTATAAAGGCTTATTATATTGTAAATAATTACCTGAATGACAAACACGTGGTTGCTTTGCAAAACAAAGAGAAATACATACTGGCACATCAACATAGTAAGTAATTTAAATTAGATATACAATTTGTGTATTTTAATACCCAAGTGCTGAATAATATCATTGTTTATTCACATTTGTACGAAATATTTCTACTAACATACTTTTTAGTGATGAGGAAACTAAAATGTGATTTTATGAAAAGTTAAATTGTAGCCTTTTTAAACTTTAAATAATTGTCTTTAAGATACATATTGTTCACTGTGATTAACATTTTTTATCCATCCAATTAGGTTAGAGTCTGTGATGCCTGCTTTGATAAAGCAAGCCGACCTCCATCTTCCACTGCTAAGATTGAAAGTGTTGATACCTCAAGTGAATATGGTGCAGCCCAACCTCAGGTTTGTCAAAATACTTGCAATACAATTTCTTTGTCAAAATTATCTTTTTAATTGCTGTGACTCATCAAGTTTATTTTACTTCAAGTACAAAAAAATCACAAACTGATGATATACTACATGCAATTTATTCAGACTCCCATTATGTTATATCTATATATATATATATAAATGAATTGCTATTTGTTAGTCTCCAGGGAAGGTTTAAAAGGTGAACAAATATGAATGTGTTCAGAATTAAATAAAAACAACAATTTTGTTTTTCGTTTGATGTGTCCCCCGTCGTCCGATATTTGTTTTGTATGGACATATTTTCTATGAGAGATTTTATTGATGCACGGTTTGACAGTTCTGCTGTGAAACAATCTCATTACAACAACAGGCATATTTTACGAAATAAATCTTGATGTTATGATATATTATTGACAAATTAATAAAAAAACATTATTTTATTTATTATATACAGAACAATGTCTGTCGGGTCAACTAGTCTACCAATAAAATTAAGAATATAAACACATTTATACCTCTTTCTACTAGTACTATAATTGTTAAAGAAATATATGTTCTATCTTTTAACAGCATTATAGAATACAGTGTCTTTTTTTTAAATATTCATAAAGTACTTATCTATGAAACCTATTACAATAGAATTTTAAATAAAACAATAACACACTGCTTTAAATGATTTATTTATAGCTTTAATTTACATGTAGTATATTATTATCAATGTCCTTCGTATGTCTCACCCGGCATGTCACCTCCTGGAACTAGCATAGCAATATTGTTACCATTGAGGAGAATTTGGTCCAATTTTGTTATTTTCCTTCCTTCGGGTGTAGATTCATATTCTGTAACGTCGTCGAGTAACATATTTACAAAGTCATCAAATCCTTGTAATGTCCCAATCATTTCTTTGTCATTTTTCATTATAATATGAATGCGTGAACCTATACATTTGTCTACCAGTTCAAGCGGTAGTAAAGTATTTGGATTTGCTAGTGCCTGCGACATCTCCTGAAAAGAAACAGTTTATTTCCTTTTATTATTGTTCCATTCACTACCGTTGAGCGTGCTATAAATTGGCAATGTTCAAATCATCTTATTTTACCGAAAATCTATGACGAATAATACGATTTACTGATGATTTAAGAATATTAAATAGTAATATTTATACAAATGCTATTCTTGAATCTTCTATCAGGAACTAAAGTGTGAAGTTATGAAGTTTACATTGACAGTTGAAACCGTCAACTGTCACCATAATATTGTAAATTTCATGTTTGGGTTTATTTATTTTTTTGGTTGAACAGTCTATGCCCTATGGGTAGAACGCGGTTTGGTTGACATTGACATGCAGAAGATTTTGTCGAATGTCAAGCCATCTGACAGCCTAGTCGCTGACGTAGCCTCATTGTTTGAATTTATCGTTTTTCGAATTTTAACGGTAGCTGCCTAGCGAAACTTTAAATCTAGTTGTTAATTGTTGGTGGCTGCACAACATGGGTGATAACTTTGTAACAAACTTCCCTGGTGAGATATATTTTACACCTAATGGAACCCTTCGTATAAAAGAAGAACGATTAACACCAGAACATGAAGACCAATTGATTACAATGAGAAAATCTTTTTCTATGAGTGACCTCACTTCGATTGATGACGGCATGAACAATTTAAATTTTACTGATAAAGGTGACAAAGCTAGTCCAGCAAACGAATTCATATCAATGGCAGAAGCTTTATTCCATTACCAAAGGGACACTCCAGGTCGATTTCATTCTAGAAAACCACAAAAATTTCAATCTTTTAATACTCTTAGAAGTGGGTTAACTGTAGCTCAATCTCCAATGCTGAGGTGCAAAGCGCGAATGCGTCCACGTTATGTCTTGTCTCAGAGGGAAAGAGAAGATTTAGAATTTGAAGAATTAAAAAAAATAAAAATCAAGGCGAATCCAGTCCCTAAATCAGTCCTGTGTGAACCCCACCCCTTACCAGAAGTGCCAAAAAAACCAACTACTGTGATTGAACCATTCAATCTAACTGAAATTCAGAAAAAGATTGTCAGGTCACCAGAGAAAAAAAATTTTTTCAAAGCTCGCCCTGCACCTAAAAACATATTAGAAAAACCCGATGTACCGGTAAGGACACAATCACACTTGCTTTCTCCTTTACCTAATCAGACAAAAAAGATTAATTTCAATGATAATGTCAAAAAAGTTGCTAGTAATAAATCAAATCATGCCGTAAAGCAAACGGTAAAGATCGACCAAAGATCTGCAATAACTGTACCATTTTCCTTTGAGAAGAGAGATGAAGAGTTAAAAAGACGTAGAGATGAAAGAATAAAGCATCAGATAGAAGAAGAACGTAGAATGGCTTCACAGTTTAAGGCACAACCACTGCCCCCGTGTGTGAAAAAGCAATTGCAAAGTTCTAATGGAAGTGCATCCTCATCTACTTCAGATAAAGAAAACCATGTGGTAAAGTTTGAAGCTAAGCCACCAACTGTTTTATATAAGGCACCTTTCAAACCTGTCCGCAAATTGACTGGACACACTAAACTGGCACCATTTGAATTAACATCAGATAAAAGAGCCGCAGAACGACAAAAGTTTGAAGAGCAATTGAAAGAGAAGGAAGAAGAAGAAAGGAAACAAAAGGAGCTAAAGGAAAAGGAACAACAAGAAAAAGAGCAGAAGGCTATAGCCAAGTCGCGTGCTCAATTAGTGCATCATGCCAAGCCAGTCCCAAATCTTAATCCAATCTTGCCAGAAAAAATCAAACTTCCGTTAACTGTTCCTGAAACCCCCAAATTTGTTAGACGTTTAAATAATAAATGATTTCTAATAATGTAAGACTGAATATTTTTGTTTATGAAATTATGATCTTTTAAAAGTTTTTGATGTTTTAAAATAGTTTTTTAATTGAATAAATAATATTTGAATGCTTTATAGCTTTTTTTTTATTTTCTGTTGCCAATAGTGTATAAAAGTATAAGCATAGAACTATAAAAATGAGTGCTATTTAAAAAAATCTTTAAAATTAATATTCTCTGTTTATTAATGTTACATCATCATTGTTACACAATAGAGCTATTATAATATAATGCTGGTTTTAAACCGCGTATCATCAATTTTGTACAGTCATGTCAATCTAATATCTTCCAGATCAATAGGTGAGCTTATTTTACTGGATGTGATTGTTGATGTGATTTTACAGTATCTTTCTCATGGTATTGCTGGCCTAGTTCCTTTTTACGTTGATACATACCTGATCGGCTTATAAAATTCAGGTCTATAAGTCTGTGGAATCAATTCACTTTCAGACATCTTTGTATAATAAAACGAAATTTAGTTATTTTCTCTATTAACCTTGAACATGAAATCATGCCGTTCAATACCCAAATATAATTATTATAAGCAACTGATTTATTATACATCGTATAATGTACATATTTGATATGTATTGTATATATATGATTTGCAGGTGCAGTAGTTTGGGTAGTAGGTGATGTGGGTACTTTAAAATGTTCAGGCTGATGATAATACAATATCTTCATGATTATGTTCTTTATAAAGTAATACTAATAAATTTATTTATCCATTAGAACTTATTCTAATTTACATATACTGTTTTGTTATGAAATATGCCAATCATATATAAAAGCAAGCAAAAAGTTTATATTACTGAAGGTGTACATTTTTGTAACTTACTCAATTACATAGGTCAATTAAATATTGTTATACCTATTAGTGCTAACATTGTTATTTAATGATGAACAACCAAAATGAAATATTATGTAAGCTTTTTTTTCATTCAGGAGACAAATGGTTTGGTTGTGTATCACTGGTGCATCCAGAATTCCGTGTTTACACAGTATAATACATTGTTAGGAGTTTCCACTCTTGAGACTGTCTTATTATCTTCCCATTGTAGCTTTTGGGGAACGGCCATTATTATTTGGCCAATGTAAGGTTGAGGTAGGCTACCAAGTAAAGACTATTTGTATGGTTATTATTTTGAAAATTATAACTATCATACATCTTTCATCATCACTTTTATAGTATTCAAGTCATGAGAACAAAGAGAAAATCTAGCATTGTTGTTACTAATGATATTTGTGATTAGAATGTTTGGATCTGCACTTTTACTCCCCAAGATATCTGAATAGCTGGGGACACAGTGATAAAATTATGTTCTGTAAATGACTCTCTTATTTTAAATATAATTGGGATAAACTTTTTGAATAAAATCTGTTTTAATGAGTTTTTTTAACCTGTTAGAGTATAATGAAGTTGTAAAAGACTATTAGTGTTTAATAGAATGGCCTCAAGAATGGTAATTGATTGGTATAGGTAACAAATGGGCAGATATAACTTAATATATTCATCATCACTAAGTGAAAATTTTAAAGAAATAAACATTTTGACTGTTATAGGCATTTAAGCAACAATAGGAATTTCATAGAAACCGCGACAATCATTATGTTCAAATAAAATGAGGACCAAATGTTAACTTGTTATGTCTACTACTCGGTTAAATCGAGTTAGTAGTCTTTTATTGGCCAATGTATATGCTTTTACAACATGATCCCAGAAAATTTACAAAGCAAATATGTTATAAATTTAAAAAAATTGTTAATAAACGTTTGTGTGGTAGTTTGTTAAAACATATATGATTTTCTTTATGATACCACAGACTGGGAATTGAGCGAACACCCTTGATATTACATTTAAATCCATCTTTTTAATTAAAAAAGGCCATTCTTCTCAGACACAGATACACTACTTTGAATGGATTGGTGGTAGTTTTTGATGTTTAATAAGTGATTTTTAATCCTATTTTGAGTAATATTAATTGAATTTGAAATTTGAATTTATATTTCTCATAGAGGCAATCTGTACTGCTACTCTAACGGGACTGAGAAAGAGTCGGAGTATTTGTAAAAATCTTTTACCAAAGGAGGATGCCGAGAATGCATTTATTTTGGGACCCACTGAAAGAAGTGGCGTACATCATGGAAACTTATTAATAATTGTAATACGTAACAAAATAAAGAAAAAAGCAAATTGTAAGTAAGTCTAAAAAAGTGGGAGAAAAAAGATATACCTTAAAGTAAAATATAACCTACAATTATTAATAAATATCTATTGTTCAATCAATAATTTGTATCTTATGTCTATTCCTAATTACTGTCTGCTAAAAGATAATAGGTATAATATATATTATGTGGATGGTTGGCCAGCAGCTATTAATTGAGGATTCACAATTAACTACCTAATTCTTTTTTCAATCAGGTATTAAAACATTTTAAGATATATATATATATATATATATATATAATATAATATATAAAACTTTTAATTACTTTCTGATTTTAGTATCAAAAACGATAATAATCTTATTGTGAATTACTACTGAATTACTGATCTGAGTTGGTATAGACAGTTCAATGGTGTCGGAAAATCCATATAAAAAATTACTGTCATGTCAAAAATATAGATGTCAATTGCGCAAAACGTTCCGTTCGTGCAAGATAATTATTTTTTTAATAAATTATAATAATTTATTTCTTTTGACTCCCATATCTTATCGCCTCAATAATTTTTGTTTAAACATCTGCATCGTATAAACTTAAGTTTATAATTAATATAAACTTGTACTTGTACGATGTATCCTTAATTTTTAAATTATGTGGGTCCATTCTTGCCATCCTCCTTTGGAAATTTGAGTAATGTGAGAAAAGATTATGTTAGGTTTTTTTGTGTTTTTATAAAAGCCTAAGTCTAAATTTATGGAGGGTTCAAAGGTTAATGTGGGAAAGGAAAATTACCCTTATAATTTGTTTGGTGCTTAGGACTATTATAGTCCTTAGAGTAATAGTAGATATTGTGTAGAGTGACGAGTTGTTCTAATTTTTGGAGCAAGGGATGTTTATGAAATTCAGCTAATTTATAAAGTAATTTATTTGCAAGAAACTTACAGAAAACTGATAGGGAAGTTTGCACACACTCAGTACATGCACTTGCATACTATTAGAAGGAATAAATTTCATTTTAAGTACTTTAAGACTGTTTGGAGTATAATGAATATATACCCAAATGTTTAACAAACTAAAATTTTTTTTTATTAAGGTTAGCTATAAACTAGAAAATAAATATGTAATACCAAAACTATAACCTATAAGATTTTCACACGCATATTACCTACATAGTATAAAATAAAGTCGCTTTGTGATGTCTGTTTTATATACCCTAATGATAGTCACAAAAATAGTATTTTTTTTCAATGACAAACACCAAACACACACAATAATACAAAAAAAAGGCATAAAAAGGCATTTATTTTCTCAAAATTGATTCCTTTAGAATTCTTTTTGATGTCATTTCTTATACTACTAGATACTACTACCGCTTCGGAAACAAATGGCGCTCTGAGAGAGAAGAAGCGGCGCAAGAAACTCTCCCAGCATTCTTTTTTTTGCGCTCTTTTCAATAAAAATATACAATATTTTACTGTCATTTCTATCGCTATAAAATAAGCATAATCTGGTCCCAGGCTGTCCGATCATTTAGATATTCAGCAGTGGAGTAATAGGATTTACGACAGAGCCATTTTTTTATAAAACATTTAAATTTATTTATAGATAATGCCTGAACAGTGGCTGGGACTTTATTGTAGAAGTGTATACATTTACCCTTAAAGCTATTATGTATCTTATGAAGCTTACTTACTGGGCTTGGAAAAAAACACCAAATAAAATATAACACGAAAATATTTCCAAAATAAACAAATAAACCTACATAAATACGTAATAATGTGTTGAAGTTTCTACCTAATTTTAAAGTTCTGTAATCAACTTATGATCATGCCATTTATTCTTTCTTCTTATTTAAAATAAGTCCAGAATATAATTGTAAATAATGTAGGTAGTAAGTACGTACGTTAATTTTTTACATTCGCTTTAAATAAATATGGAGAACATAATTAAATATATACCTAATTATAACAATTTCGGCAACAATAACTACTTAATTAAAAATACTACATTATATATTTTTTTTATTTGGAAATAATATGACTTTTAACTTTTCCATGTCCTCCGACATATTAGATAATTTATACATCTACATAGACTGTGACAGCTGCGAAAACGTCGAGTAATGCTGCTAGGGAATATAATAATAATCTAAGCTTTAGAGTTTAGAAGATATCAAAACTCAAAACAACCCAGACTCACCGTTGCGGGCTTCGACTTGAGCATTGATTGCTTTCCTATGGAAAGCGTAGCTCTTTGTGGGTCCTTTCAAAAAAATTGTGTTCGTATTGCTTGCGAAAAGGCGCAAACGAACCATTTCACATTTTCATTTATTTTTAAAACACTCACATGCGAAGCTTGCGGCGAGTCCTGGAGATTTATATTATAACAAATTGAAATAAATTTAATTTGTGGAACTGCACAATCCCAAAATTTTACATATTTAAGTAACTGATTTTTTTTCTTATATTTATAGAAACGGCCTGGGAAATCGGCGGAGGAGCTTCAGGAGGAAGAAGAGTTGCAGCTGGCACTCGCGCTGAGTCAATCCGAGGCAGAGCAGAAGGAGAAAGAAAAGGAGAGACGGTCACGTGCTTTCATTGCACCAGAGCCCGTCACACATCCTACGTGTATGAATTTAAATCAATAATTATGTAAAAAAAAACTGCGACTACCTAATGTGCTCCGTTTAAAGTGTTGAGACTAGCGAAACGTTCATCTCATAGTAAGTGATACGCCCTGACTAATAATAGCTACTATTCATTTTATTTTACTTTAAAAAGTACGGCCCAGACCAAGCACATACACATATTAAAGATATACATATAAATTTAACTAATATATTACATTCTTCTCACTGTAAGCCCAAAAATACACAATAAAACTATCGACCTATATTCGAACAAAACGCAGTTAGGATTGATAACAAGCCAAGGTGAAATAAACTGTGAATCTACTATACAGGGTGGTTTTTTGAGAAGGGCAGTGATGGCCAAGTCGGAAACAGCGAGACTTAGACAAAAGTCGTGAAAAGAGTCATGCCCTCGATTTATAAGAAACCAATAACTGCATATTTAGTTTTTTTTAATTTCTTGAAACTTTGACGGAAATCGATCCGAATTTTTTTTTCTAAAATATTACATAATATGTATTACTAAAAATGAAAGCAAATAGAAAATTTTTACAAATTGCTTTTCATATTTTTACCAACTAATAAGTTGTTCAAAATGGTTTCCGTTGATTTTAATGCATAAGTTTATACGTCTGTCAATGACCTTACTGCATGTGATACTATGACAGGATGTATTCTCGATAGAATATCAAGAAAAAAAGATTTCTAACAAAAAGTTCGAAAAGGAGTTGAGTTTTATTCCGTGTGAAAATAATAAAACAGAAAATTTGGTATTTCCTTTCGTTATTAGTAATACGTACATATTTTTGCAAATATTGATCCTTATCAGCAACAGAGTCTATTGGTGCAATAATACAGGACGTAATTTTTTGCAAAGTCATTCTGGTCGATTTCCGTCAAAAGTTGAAGAAATTAAAAAAGAAACTAAATATGTATTCATTGTTTTCTTATAAATCGAGGGCATGACTTCTTTCACAACTTTTGTCTAAGTCTCGTAGTTTCCGACTTGGCCATCACCACCTTTCTCAAAAAACTGCCTGTAGGTATTTTCGAAAAAAGTTGGCGCTCTTGGAAAGAACAAGCAATAAACCCAACGGCCACTCTTTTCAATCAAATAGAGTATTTTACAATGGCTGTAATATACAAAATCAATTAGTTTGTAAGGTGCTGCATCCAATATATGAATAGTGTTCAAAGTTAAAAGCTTTTTAAATATCAAATAATGCATTTAACATGGGGAGGATGCGCGTTGGGCCGAAGTTTATGATTTCGGTTATAGAGATCGTTGTCAGATACATTCGTAACAGATCATGCTCGAAATCAGGCGCATCGATACGTGTAATAAACATTTATGCAACTATTGTGTAATAAGGAGTACTATAACACGAGTGTGGGTTTTTTTGCAACAATTTGATGACAGTCATGTGATAATAGTATCACATGACTGTCATCAAATAACTAAAAATTGTTAATTGTTTAATAAAATAATTATAAACTACCATGCTAAATTTTGCTGTCTAATTGCGGTCCCTTAGGGCCGTTCCCAATATTCAGTCTATCTCCGGTTGTCCACCACGGAGCCCCCGGTTTGATCCTCGCTCGCCACTTACATACACAGCACTAATGTTGCACAATACGTCAGCTGTATAGCTACAGGTATACTGCTATAAGCATTTCGGTGACGCGAACTCTGAGATTTGACCCAGTCCAAAAAATGTCTTAACTATCTTATCCTCTTCTTAATATAATACATATAAATTACGTGACACGTTGTTTATCCGCGATGAACTCCTAAACTAATGAACGGATTTAAATGGGGATGGATTACTTCATGGAGTGAAGTTTAGTCCAACTTGAGATATAGGATACTTTTTATTTCGATTTGGGATCCATAATTATTTTTATTTATAATATTTGTTTTGTATGGACATATGATTTACTGTGAGAGAATTTATTGACGCACGGTTTGACAGTTGTGCTGTGAAACAATTTCATTATAACAACACGCAGCATACGTTACGAAATAATTCTTGATGTTTTGAAATATTATTGGCAAATTTCTATAAAATAGTATTTTTTTTATTATCTACAGAACAACGTCTGGTAGGTCAGCAAGTATATAGATATATATATTTTAAATTATTTATGTATCGCGTGTGCCTGTCATGAGCACGTCGGTGACGGAAAGATTTTCCCCGATCAAAATGTGCCCAACGCGGCTTATGAAGTTTTTACTTCAAAAAATATCCAAAAAGGAATGTGCAGTAGTTTTCACATAAAAATTATAAATTTCAGTGTCGCCCACGCCGTCTTCAGTGAGCGCGTCACCTGAACATAGTACTGTGGGCAACCCTGAGCTGTCGCGGTATCTGGATCGCAACTACTGGGAGCAGAGACTATCACGGGACAGTGCCGCGCCCACCGCGCCCTCATCTCATGGCACCAACGATGCTTCCGAGGTAGGTACACTCAAATCTCTTAAGTCTACCGTCTTTTTTTACGAGAGCCGCCAATATGCCTATTGTTTGGAGCAATGAACAAAAATTAAATTGATAGAAACGGAAATAACAATATCGGTCGTTTTGGCAAAACCCGTTAGCTTTTTGAAATTCTAACATCATTCTGTATTCCGAGACGACAGCACTGTCGAAAGAAATGTGAGTGGTAGGGCAGTATGTTAACACAATACTTCTCACGATCCTGACACGGCAATATCAAGGGCAATATTGCCGATAGCTCGCGGAGAAGCGGAAGGGGCTGAATGTAAACGAGATGTAAGAAGTCACATGATAGGAATCGTCTATAATAACAATTTTCGGTTGATTATGACCCTGAAACGTTGCTGCAGCGCTTCAGAAATGTACGCCGTGGCTAGGCTGAATTCGTTTAATGACATTCAATGTAATAGAATTGCATCGTCATGTCCAGAGTTTATACGTGTAATAATGACATTACCAGGAGTCTGTCTCATAAGCTGATGCTGTCTATAGGTACCACAACGGCGCCTATTTCTGCCGTGAAGCAGTAATGTGTAAGCATTACTGTGTTTCGGTCTGAAGGACGCCGTAGATAGTGTAATTACTGGGAAAATGAGACTTGGCAACTTATGTCTCAAGGTGATAATCCTGAGGGGCACTGCATTGTAATGGGCAGAGCGTATCAATTACCAACAGCTGAACGTCCTGCTCGTCTCGTCCTTTTTTACCATCACGCTGGGTGGATATTGCCACCTAGTTTCTATTTTGTAATTTATATTGTTTATTTTATACAAATTAAATTTATCAACGATGCGGGACTCGAATCCGCGACCGTGGGTTCCGTCCCAGCTACTAGTCTTACCAACCGAGCCAACCGTTTGAGCGACGCAAGGTTCATAAATCTTGGTATGTTTACAACGTTCCTGTAGTTGTTTATTAGACGTTTAAATGATTTAAGGACTTACGTAAAACTTACTTGAGTGTGATAAAACGCGAACTTGACTTTTGCATTGGACTGTTTTAGCTTAAGCTTAGCTAAATTACAGCTGTCAAATGACTATAAAAATGAAATCAAAGATTATAATACTAAGCTTACACTCAGTTAAGTTTCTTCTTATGCTAAGTACGTCTAAGTACACTATATAGATCTCAGCCTAACGGCCGTTCCCAATATTCAGTCTATCTCTTACTTGAGATAAAAATCTTAACTATCGTTGACATTTCTGTCCTAATAAACGTATCGACGGTAGCTCACCTTACCCGTGCACGCTGTCTGTCAATGGGACGACGTATAGCTTACCAAATTGCAATTCACGCGTCCCAATTTAAGGCGATAAGAATGACTTATCTGGTATATTGGGACAGCTTCAGATTATTGACAGCTAATTACTGACAGTAGAAGGTAATAATTTATCTCTATCTGTAGATAGTATATTGGGAACGGCCGTTAATCTCTTAAAGGATCGCTGTCATATTGCGGGTGTTACTTTTAAAATAATATAGCGTCGTTTGACCGCTACGTGACGTCGATTTTCCGTGTGAGAGTAGCATTCTTTTTAATCTCCGGGCATGAACAGGGATACACCTAGCTTTCTTAGCTTAACTTCTTCACATTTTTCAGGATTTCGCGAAGCCCTCGACAGCGAAGTCCCAAGAGGACGAGGCCGTAGACAAAGAGGTTGATGACTTTGTGGAGACACTCAAGGCACAAGTTGAGATCTTCGTTAACAGGATGAAGAGCAACTCGTCTCGGTAAGATCTCATCTGTTAAAAAAATATCAATCAAGGCGTTATCATGCGGAAATACATAATTATCCAAATGTTGTGAGCCTTCTTGAGTATAAATTCTGGCAAGAGTCTCGTGCGAGAATTTGGCGAGTCAACATCTCCAGAGGATTCCTCGTGTAAAGTCGTGTGTACCGACGCTTAAAGGGCGATTTCATACTTAAACCCATTTTATTAATTACTATTTATGTTAGTTTTCATGTAAAACAATCATCATTATTGACTTATACTGATAACATTATAACATACAACACCTTTTTCCGTGGCAGTAAAGTTCAAAGTTTATTGTATAAAAGTCTGCCTTATTAGATGCCTAATAAGGGAGAGTTTGGACAGAGTGTGGGCAGAGTTTTGCTTCAGAATATTTTTGAGCGGCAATGTTTATTACTAAATTATAACATGAATTATTATTACACACAGTAATAACCATTAGTGACGTGCGATCTGATATTAATTTTCGTTTTCAATAATCTAAGGCGCCGGCCCCACTGGCGGTCAGAGTTCCGAGTTCTGCGTTCCGCGTTCACTGTAAGTGCTAGCACGCATTGCGAATTTTTGCCGCGCGATTTCTGCCCCAAAATTATGTGACATGTAATTGTATGAATCTGCACGCACATGCGAAGTCCGCGTAAAGTTTTTTCCACAAACAATCGCGATGCGGATTTTTTACGTGGGCTTGACCGCTCAGTCGCGTATCGCTTATGAGAGAAGGGTGTCGTGCTTTTCGCCTTCTGCCTTCAAACGAATGACTATACAAATGACATGATGATCGGAACACACACGCAAATATTGAATTTTTAAAGAAACAATTCCAAAATTTTCCAATTCCAAAGCACGACATTTATGTGATTTGTTTGAGCCAAGTTTATGTAAAACCAATCTAGGACGTGATTCACCTGTGGTACGCATTTCTGGTCGCTATAATGACTATACAAAGTAAAATATCGACAGTAATTTTGATAGTCTTAACAACTTTAAATAAAAGTTTATAAAATGTGACCTATCTACAGCCTCAGAATGTAATACTTAGGTAGTCTTATATAATAAATTGGTTGGAATATTGCATTCACAGATTTGTAATTAATATAAATAGCTCGTAATTTACTAATTCTAATCAATATTTTTCTAGATTTCTCCTTACTAATAATTTTTGTAACACAAAGCATTCTGTGATTACCTTATTGTAGGAAAAGTTAAATTTTATAATTTAATGCAATGTAATTATTAACACTGTTACTACCATTTCTTATGTTGGTGATACATTAAATAAATTTCCAAATGGGTGGTAATTTTTGACTTACGATAAATGATTTCATATCCTATTTTTATAATAAAAAATATTAAATTCGAATATGAATAATAGAGACTTTCATACAGAGAGTAAGGTAACTAATAGAATTTGCTCTAGATACTTAAGTGGGTCTATAGAATCACGAGTCAACGTGAACTTACGTTCTGTCAGAGTTCTATTTTTGTCGATATCAAGTTCACGCACTATGTCCAACAATATGGAAGATTTTATCTAGCTAGTGAGAGATAAAACCTTTGCTTTATGATTTGAGCGACGAGGACTATAAAAATCGTCAAGAAAGGCAAATAGAATGCTTCCAGTACTTACTCTTGTTATCTGAATGGACAAGGCTCCACAATAATAGAATTTCATCTTCCAAAGATGAACTTCTAGATAGAGTGTATCGAGATTGAGTGGCATTTTAATTTTTAAAAGAGCATGTGTCGCGTCAGCTAACCTGTGTCAAAGATTACCCACTCAAACTGAACTCCAAACTAGATCGGACCGGTCGCAGTGTGCGTAAGTGTGACCGCGAAACTCAGAACTCAAAACTCTGATGGCTAGACTGAGCGCAGTGGAGTCGGAGCCATAAAAAATCTGTAAGCTTATAAAGCGTCTGTGGCGCTGTGGGTATAAGTGTCTACTCTCTCCACTGTGACATTGGTTCGATTCTCAGCCGCGTCGTATCAATGTGTTTTCAGTTTTCGAATATATTTACGTTTCTTCGACACGTCGTAAGGTCGGCAACGCTCTTGTGCTTCTGCTGGTGTTACAAGAGAGAATGGACTGCGGTGATCATATTCCATCGAGTTATAATACGGGCTTGTACTTCTTACAAAATAAATACACTTTAAGTTTTTATTAAATGTCATAATATCAATAATAAAATCTACATTTATGTGTACCTTCATAATTTATGCCTCTAAATGGACATAGCTTCTCGCTGCTAGATACCCGATGAGAACAGGCGAGGGTTATTGCTTTAGTGTGCGTGGCAAGCTACGTCTTATACTCGCAATACGTCACTCACTTTGTGTTAGTGTGCGTGCTCAAAATAGGGGTTAACTGTCAACCTAAATTATTTTCACAGCTGTCGCAGTCTATCTAAGGTGACGTGTACTATATTTGTTTCAGTGGTCGTTCAATTGCAAATGACACGTCCGTTCAGACTCTGTTCATGAACATCACCGCGATGCACTCGAAACTCCTCAAGTACATCCAACAGCAAGACGACAAACGAGTGTACTTAGAAAGTTTGCAGGTAATTTTACACTTAAAATTGTATTCTAACTATTGTGGAATCTAATTACATACACATATCCATACTAATTACATGTATTTATGTAACACGGCCATAATCTCTGAACCTCGCTGGAACGTGAAGCCCCCTCCCTTTCCCCTTTCACTCCCTCGCGCTCGTCCTGTTTTTTCACTACGTTAAGAACATGTGATACTTTAGTGCGATCACTGCTTTGTTTTTGAAGTTTTCATTGTTACGTTTTGACTTTTGTTTTTAAAACTTATGTAGTTATTGTTGTTCTGTCGCTTTAATAGTACTACCAGATTTTTTTTATATTAAATATAATTTTTCATCATCACAATAATAATAATCAGCATCACAACATAACACCTTAACATCAATCTTCTTCTTCTTCTTCTTTAGGCGTTATCAACTTCTAAAGTGTAGGCCTCCTTCAGCTTATGCCATCTCTACCGGTCTTGAGCAGTTTCCAACCACTTTGTACCCGCCAGTCTATTGATATCGTCGTATCAACGCATCTGCGGTCTTCTTCTCGGGGGTTTCTCACTCCACGGTTTCCATTCCATCACTGCCTTGCACCACGAGCCATGCTTGCGGGCGACATGGCCAGCCCACTACCATTTCAATTTCGCAACACGTTTGGTTATATCGCTCACTTTGCTCGACTCTCTGACCCGTTCGTTTCTTTTACGGTCTCTCAGTGTAACTCCTACCAGTTTTCTCTCAATTGCCCTCTGAGCCACCTGAAGTTTGTGGAGGATCTCCTTAGTAAAAACAATATCCTAGTGTTGCATGTTTTGCACATCGTAGCAAAGCGCCGATGTGACGTCTTCGACGCCAGGTCTAGAGATAGACCGGGCAGTATACGCCTTTAAATAAGAGTGTGTCGGTATCGCAATAATAATGTATAAAATTACCAGGACAAGATAAGTCAAGTGCGTGACAGTCGCGCTGCCCTCGACACGCTCCGGGCTGAACACGTGCACCGTCTCGCACAAGCGGCGGAGGCGGCAGAGCGTCAGAGACAGATGCAAATGGCGACCAAACTACAGGCCATGAGGAAGAAGAAGCACGAGTATCTGCAGTATCAGCGGCAACTGGCGCTCCAGAGAGTACAGGTTGGTTTGTCTCTTAATATTGTATAGCACGCTCTGTGCTTCCCCGGGTCCATCAAAATAATAGGGAAGTGGCGACTATCAACATTTACAGAGGACGTTCGGTATCTCCGTCTACATATTATTAAGTTAGTCTCAACTTTAATAGTATGGAGAAGTCAGTATATTACCAATGGGAGGCTTCTTTGCATATGATGCCGGCTAGATTATGGGTACCAGAACGGCGCCTTTTTCTGCCTTGAAGCAGTAATGTGTAAGCATTATTTTGTTTAGGTCTGAAGGGCGCAGCAGCTAGTGAAATTACTGGGCAAATGAGACTTAACATTTTATGTCTCAAGGTGACGAGCGCAGTTGTAGTGCCGCTGACTTTGTGCCCGTCATACATGACTGAGCACGTATTACTTATAAAATTCGCTGTTTCTTAATACTTTAATACATTTATATTAAACGAAGATATGATATATACCCAGTAGTTTCCATGATGTGCGCAGAGATTAAAACCTCCTTATCATTTTTTTATTTATATATATATATATATATATATGTATATATATATATATATATATATATATATATATATATATATATGTTAGGAGATTCTAATATGCTTTATGATCGACAAAAAAGATTCGAGACAGGCACGACATAAGTGAACAGTCCAAATGTGTTCTTCACCATTAGATGATTTGCCTGTCTAGATGTATGAATGCAAACATACAACACGCGCAAACACACAAAATTGTCAGTGCGTGTTAAGGGATTACAGGCGCAATAGTGTGTATATGAGCCAAAAGGGGATGAGAAAAAAAAACACTAAGCCAAAGGTGATGACATAACCTTTTACTAAATATTTTTTTTATGAAAATAAGGGACGAGACGAGCAGGACGTTCAGCTGAGTGCAATCGATACGCCCCGCCCATTACAATGCACTGCCGCTCAGGATTCGTGAAAAACCCAAAAATTCTGAGCGGCACTACAAATGAACTTGTTGCCTTGAGACATAAGATGCTAAGTCTCATTTGCCCAGTAATTTCACTACCTATGACGTCCTTCAGACCGAAAGACAGAAATGTTAACACATTACTGCTTCACGGCAATAAATTGCCGCCGTTGTGGTAACCATAACCTAGCTGGCATCCTGTTCAAAGGAGCCTCCCACTGGAGGCTAAATGCATACTTTTAAAAGGATAAAAGTCCGTGTAAATGTGGCTGTAATGTAAAAATATACAATATGTGGTTTTTGCAGGATCACATTGGTTGAATTCAAATATGTTTAATCAAAATGAGAAAAAAGACAGACTCAGCGGGCTTCTTTTTTTATAACATTTTATTATATTTTAAAAACAAATATATAATTTAATCAGTGGTCCTGAGGGTGGTCGCTCCATTCCCAATCTGTGGTATCATCTTATAAAGTGGCATATTTTTTTCATAACCAGACTTTTCATCGTCTAGACCGATAAATCATCTAAGATAGTTTCACTAGATACAATTCTACATCCTGTGTAACGAAAAGCCTTCCACAAAACATCTGGATTCGTGGTGCCTGTAAAAGTTATTAAGAATAGTTTTTTAAACACTGTTAAAATATTGACATATTTTATTTCCATCAAATTAGTCTTCATAATCGTATTAGGCTGCATAGAATCGTTTTGAAACAAAAATCATTATTAAAAAAAAATCACTGCTTTAAATCGCACGGCCTGTCTTTTATCGTTTCGTGAGCTTTTTGTATTAGTCGTTTTAGCTTTACTGTGAGATTTTTGTATGTGCCAGATAACTATTATAGTAATAACTAAAAACTAATAACTCGTACCTAATTTAACAGGAACAAGAGAGAGAAATGCAAATGCGGCAAGAACAACAGAAACACCAATATATGATGTCAAGCACTGGATTCTACATGCCTGGTGTCTCTATGCATCAATTTCAACCGGGATTCCCTACAAACCAGATGATGTATACAAACCCCTACCATGCCCAAATCCCTCAGACTACCGACGGATCCGTATCTATGCCTGGACAAGCTCAAGTATCTCAAGCCAACGTGCCATTAAATATGAACCCGATGGGCTCCATTTCTGTCCCTCAAGCCAATACCAACTTCGCTATGTCAACATCTGGAGTACAACTTTCGCAAGCGCCTCCAACAATCCAAGGACCTATGAGTCAACAGAATATGCGACCAAACATGGGTCAGATGCCAATGCAGCAACAGCAAATGATGATGCAGATGCAACAAATGCGCTTACAGCAACCAGGAGTTCACCAAATGATGACCCAAAACATGCCGAATGGACCTCCCCCCCAAAATGCAAGCCAGCAAGTTCCCAAACAGATGCCAAACCAAAACCAACCGAATATGATGCCACCAATGACAATGGCACAACCTCATCAAGCGAACCCGAATAATCCCATGTATAACATGTCAGTGCCGAATATGAGGATGTCGATAATGCAAAACCAACCTAACAACCCACAAATACCAGTTTCATATCCGATGAATGCGCAGAATCCTCAGGCGAGTCAACAAACAGCGAGTATGCCACAAATGGTGCACCAGTCAATGCCTCCTCATACAATGTCCATGCAGAACCCGACTCAGCAGATGCCGCCGGGTCAACAGCCTCAAATGACACAGCATCAATCTGTGCCTATGCCTGGACAACCGCAGTTTCAAAACCCGCAAATGATGCCGCACGGTCAAATACCTCAAAATCAGTTACCAAATCAAGGACAAAATATCCACCCAACAAATATGATGCCGGTATCAATGCCGCAGCAGATACATCAAGGTCACATGCAAAATATGCATGTGCAGGGACCTCAGAATATGCAAGCCCAGCCTCCCCAGAACATACAGGCACAAGTTGCCCAAAATATGCAAGCCCAGCCTCAGAATACGCAGGCACAAGTACCCCAAAACATGCAGGCGCAGGTGCCTCAAAATATGCAGGCCCAATCTACCCAAAAAATGCAGACACAAGCTACCCAAAATCTGGGCCCGCAAAATATGCAAACACAAGGGCCTCAAAATATACCAGCAACCCAAAATATGCCTCAAGGTCCGCAAAGCTTGCAGAATCAACAAAACATGACCCACGGAATGCAGCAAGGACAAGTTCCTGTCCAGTCTAACATGCGAATGCCGTCAAATATGCAGCAACAAGGCCAGAATCCAAATATGCAAGGGCAAATGAAAGCTCAGCAAAATTTTGCAAACACACAAAACCAGCAACCAGCGTCTAACCAAACACAGACAAATCAGCCACAAGTTAAACCAGAGCCAAACAACAATGCCGCGGAACTGATTAGTTTTGACTGAGACTTGAAATAAATTAGGGCTTCCAATCCCGCATTCTATCCCTAATCTCGGTATGTGCGGGAGTCAACATTGTCGTTTCCGCGGGATCCCGTACTTAGTAACCAATATATAATGTAAGGCATTTCTTCTGTTTCTCTGTACTCCCGTGGGATATCGTACTCGTAATACCACATTTCGAGTGACTTAAAATGACTAGGGATCTCGGAATACCGACACTGGAAGCCCTAGACTAAGCACATCGGCAGCAACACTTCATTAATTTTGGAAAACGGAAATGCAACAAGTTGTCTAAAACAACGATCAAATTAAATATAATATACTAGAGGCCCTATCGCAACTAAATTAATAACCATCACGCATAATATATTAATTGCTATAATTATAAATATCGTGTCTAATAAATATGACAATCGATTTGATATAACCTCCAAAGTTGCAAAATATAATAATAAAATTGACAGCTGCTAGATTATTATTGGCATTAATGATGTTTCCATAGTATAATATGATATTAATAAGCAAACCGATTGAAAATAAATTAAAATATCAAAATATTTCCAACTTCTCTCTGGACTCACAAAATTATGAAGATTTTAATTATTAACTATATATTGCTTAAGTAGAATATTGCAAATATTAACATATTTCACTAGAATTGCATTGTTTTTCATCACTATGAATGTGAACATTAGAATAGAATAGTATAATTGTAATGATGATTTCAAATATACCGTATAATTCTTGAGATAGTCAGTAGGCTAAACATTAAAAATATATAATTACTTAACTTGGTCATATTTTAATCTTATAAAATAGAGGTACTTGATTGAATAGTAAATTAACACAGGTTATGTTATACTAGCTGGTCACCGCTTGGCCTAAATTTGTGGATATTGCATTGATACAATATCAAAATTTTACATCACATTTTTACATTGCGAAATTTGTAGAATTAATAACTACAATAATTATTTCGTTTTTTCCTGTTCTTGTTATGAAATAATGTCACAGCATAACTGTCAAACTGTTAAAAATATCACAATGTGCAAAATTTGTTTGTTGAGTTGTGCCTCGAGGACTATCAACGTGACATTAAAGATTTACAAAACAGCCACTAAATATGTTCCACACACCACATTGAAGTGATTCAAAAAGGATGGAGTGATTAAGACCATAATTAAAAATAAGACCGCTATATCTCTGTCACTGTGATTGTCATTGTCAAAGTGTGTGTAAATATTGTCTAAAAGGGTTTCCAATTGAGACAATTTCAAATTACGCGATGCGCATGCTCATATCTTAGATCACTTATACGTCTAGATACTGTGATAGCTGTAAAAACTAAAAAAAAAATGGAGGAAAACGGTTGACCCTAAAGGACCATCCCTGCAACTTCTCGCTAATTCCATACCTAAACGATTCAAATTGCACTTATGACGAGCTTCGAGCTCAATTTCGAGTTTAATAAAACACTATTTATTTTATTTTCAAACGGCAATTACTTTTGAATGAATGAACCGATTTTCACGCATATATACATACAGACGTACAAACACCATTGCGAGGATAGTTAGGGATGCTTCCTAGGACCTTAATACCTCTGATGAAGACTCAATTTTCGAAAAACGGGGTAAAACGAATAACTTCCCGAATTTTGGAAATTTTTCAATTTTCTTAGCGGGACGTTAAAAAATAAAGTTGACGGTTAATCTCTATTTTAACCAATGCACGGAGAACATTAAGTAACATACAAATCGCGAGTGTAACACCTGGCTTGTTTTGATTGGTTAAGGCTATCTACACATACAAATTATCTAAGGCTAATTTTTATTGTGTGCCCTTTTTAATATTTTGAATTGCTTAAAATAATTATAGTACATGGTAACATATTGGAACCAAATAATAATACTACATACATAACTGTCTCAAGTGCTATCCGGCTGTAGGTCCTATGATGTCAAATGCAAACATATTTCCATATGTTTTCTCACTTACGAAATTATTATATTAACTCATATTATGGTCACTGTAATGTATGTAAATGTGCTAAAGTGTATAATTATACTTACTGTCATTCGTAGCTAATTTAGAAAATTAATAATATATCGTTTAAATTTTTTATTTTTTTCATTAAGTATTTGTTTTGTATTGTTTACATAATTTATTTAAGTTTTATTATGTATAAAATAAATACGTGATGATTTAAATTTGTGTTATTTATTTATTACTACCATACTTACCCTAGATTTTGTTGTATGTGTCAGCAAAAAATGCTTTTTTAGGCCATTGAGTATAGACTTTCAACTTAGTCATGGTTTATGTACCTAATTAAAGACTATTCTGTATAAGAGTACTACTATTTTATTTCAAATAATCAGGATACGACATCATATCTAGGAGTTAAAATGGATTGTAGGTAAATGTTTACTATAAAGGACTTTCCCCGTAACGTTGCAAGGAAAAGTAGCAAACAATTGTTATTTATAGACGAAAACATCACAGGCAAGGAAAGAACTCTAAAGAGACTTTAATATTTATGCTATAAAAATTTGCCCAAAATTCATAATACTTGGTGTTTGCGTTGGTTTTGTTGTTGACAACAAAGAATAGAATAGAAATATATTTATTTACCATAGGCTGTGACAATAATATCATAAATTGAACCACCACACGTCATGAAGCTACATCAGTAGTAATTGGTAAAAAGGCTTTGACATGGGGAGAATAAGTAATGAGAAACTCCCAGCCCATCTTTTAAATCATTACGAAATTGCGTATCCTACTTATAATAATACTGAAGCATGTATTTTTTTTCTCTATATTATAATCTACTAAGTGAGTCGTAGTATATCGTAATGTTAAATGTTTTTCTAGCATACGGGTCAGCTGTTGTAAAGTGATCACCGCCACCCACATCTCTTGCAATACCACAGGAATCACAGGAGCATTACCGGCCTTTAATGAAGCTGCACGCGCTTTTCTTGAAGGTACCCAGGTCGTATCGTCCCGGAAAAACCGTAAAAGAAAGCTTCATTTCACAGCTTTGGAATACGTAGAAGAAAGTTCATTGAACACCGCAGTGTAGATGAACGCCACACATACAGATGGTGGGGATGATATCCATGTTTGTGGCATGTCACGTGAAGGTGGAATTCGGCGGAAGGAATCAAGTGAAACAGTTTTCAGAGCACTCCCCGTGATAAACGAGGTAGAGACACACAATAAAGT
Organism: Leptidea sinapis; assembly: GCF_905404315.1. Lineage (NCBI taxonomy): Eukaryota > Metazoa > Arthropoda > Insecta > Lepidoptera > Pieridae > Leptidea > Leptidea sinapis. The sequence continues at coordinate 28,775,302 of NC_066312.1, read as the reverse complement.
GATGACCTACGCAATTTTTAAGTTTTTTTATGATTTTTGTTAAGTACCTATGTGTGTATTTAATGTCGCCAAAATTTTAGCGCCACGTTCTATAACTACTCTGGCGGAGTCGCATTTGGTCACTTCTAAAATATAATGTTTTAAAAATAGCGTAGAGTTAAATACCCATTCCAGATACAATAAATTATATTGAGAAAGCGTCAGGTCTTGAGTCCATTAATTGTGTACTAAGTGCACATAATTCGTAAAGTTTCTCGTGGAATATGTTAACGACCCCTTTGAATACATTAATGATTAAAATCTCATAAAACAACTATTAGTATCGTTGTATGGAATTGTTCATTACATGTAAATAAAAAAAAATACCACAACAGCAAGTTTGTATAACAGTCAACAGCTAAGCGCTATATTTTTGAAATATAGAGCTACTAAAAAGGGTTTATGCTTAACTGATTACCAAACTGGGTCAAAGTTATACCAACAGTTTATTTTTATCCGAAATAAACATATTTACTAAATTTTGACACGTGTTGCAAAAAACATTTTTGTTTAACAAAAATGCTTCTCATATGTTTAATTTTACAATCATCATATAAAGTACATAAAAAAATGTAAAACCATTTCCTTAAAAGTAGTAATTTTTCATGAAAATTTAATTAAATATCTACTTTAAAGAACGTTTAGTTTTGGCATAAAAAAGTTAAGCTTTTGTACAGGTCCAATGCTGTCGAAAATAGATCAGCTCAGGTCGAGATGGACAGGTCACATGATGCGTAGAATAATAGATCTTGGACCAATGCAGTAAATTAGTATGAGAATGTTACTACAGAGCCGGTAAAAGACGTAGAGGCCAGTAGCACGAACGACCTCACAATTGGAGATGCTTTGCCATGAACTGTTACAGGAGGGTAGTAATGGAAACTTTGAGAAGCCTAGAGGCACACAGAACTCAGAGACATTCTGTAGCTCCTCTTAAATGGTTAAACCGATTTGTATGAAATTTCGTGGGCATATCGGGTAGGTCTGAGAATCGGCCAACATCTAGTTTCATACCCCTAAATAATGTTAAGGGTGACCCACCTTAATATAATTTTTTTGACAAAATTTTCTATTTTGATATTAATATAATTCAGCATAAAAAATACAAACAATTCAAATTTCACCCGTCTATGATCAACACCTATTTTTGTATCACGGTTTTTATAATATAATTGTGTTCCATCTACAGATACGAAATAGGATTTTGCAAGATGGCAATGGAATATAATAATTATTGTAGTACGATAAATTTTATGTACGATTTATTAGGTAAGTCTGAAGATCGGTCGTCATCCATTGTTTATACCCCAAAAATTATAATTATTGATTTTTTTATTACTTTACATGGCAATACAACGTTTGCTGGGTCAGCTATACATTTTTTAACGAAGGTAGTTCAATGACAATAATTTGGAGCAGCACTGATTGGGTGGAAGGATTTAGTGTTTCTATAAACATTAACCAATAAAGCTAGTGGAAGTGATGAGAAGCAGAAAAGTAAAGAAGGAAAGGTCAATGACATAAAGCATTTGACTATAACTATATTGGACATAACTATGGAGAGATAAGATCTTGTCATTAAACGCTGACAGCAATGTATCCATAACTAGAGATACTATAATAGTTATTGAAAACGGCCGTTATTCATATAGATGTGACCAAAGAAATATCCACGAACCCGATTAACTTTTTAATCTTTGATTCAATATCACACTTAATTGAAAAAGGTTCTTTCAAAAAGTTTTTTACATCGAGAGTTCTGTAATTCAGTGAATTGAACGAGTCATTTATTTCACGACTGAAGGACGTTCGGTATCTCCGTCTAGATATTATTAAGTTTGTCTCAACTTTAATAGTATGGAGAAGACAGTATTTTACCAATGGGAGGCTCCTTCGCACAGGAAGCCGGCTAGATTATGGGTACCACAACGGCGCCTATTTCTGCCATGATGCAGTAATGTGTGAGCATTACTGTGTTTCGGTCTGAAGGGCGCCGGAGCTAGTGAAATTACTGGGAAAATGAGACTTAACATTTTATGTCTCAAGGTGACGAGCGCAATTGTGGTATCGCTCAGAATTTTTGGGGTTTTTCAAGAAGCCTGAGCGGCACTGCATTGTAATGGACAGGGCGTATAAATTACCATCAGCTGAGTGTCTTGCTCTTCTCGTCCTTTTTTTCATAAAATAAGTATTGGGTTACCAATTATTTGATTATGGGGTTTTCTACATACTAGCTGTGCACTGTAATTGCACCCGTGTGTAAATAGAAAAAATAGTGATAGATTTTTCGCTTTCTATTAGTACATGTATACATGAAGCAATATAACTGATTTTGAATGTGAGTTACACCAACTTCAAGACTCGATACTCGTAGTTGGTCCCAAAGAACTGCATTTAAATTAATGGAAAAAATCTCCTTTAAAGTTTGTATAAAAAGATAGTAATAATGAAGAAAACATTAAGGTGCTTGTGGCTAATGAGCCGCGTTTTGCTGATAACATTTGAGTTACTGAGTGCGTACTACGCAAAAGAATAATAATATATGAGAGAAAATTCCTTAGGGGATTTTTATTTTGAAATTTGATAATCTTGTAGTTTGAAATTACCATTCTTTCACTTAATAATATTGAATAGGTTATTATTTGAAACACTAATTTTATTCTTACATACACATTTTATTACACATTATATCTTCTTCGCTATGTTTTATAAAACATTATTATCTCTTTATTATCTATAATATCTATATAAAAAAAGAAAAATCATTATTCACTCAGGTCAAAATGACACTTTTGAATGTCAAAGATTCTACTTGCCCTTATATTAAGGATTGGTCTCCGCTGCGCACTATACATATAGCCACAGGCGTAGTCGCAAAGTGTGGCAAATATTATGAGGCCCAAGTGTGCGTACTCGAGCCAGTCTCGAACAATGTGTAACATTTAATATAGCAGTAGACCCTGTCATTAAAAATGCAATTGAATGAAATGTCACTAATAAAAATATAAAGTATTACTTAATAACTAAGATACCATATTCATCGAGTAAGACATTACATTCGAAATACTAAATAGAGAACAAAGTACAAATTCACACATTTTTTCTTTTCCTATTCCAGAATTTCTCTGCAGATCTGATCCCAGCCTTCACTATCTGTCATGTGCCATATTCTTTGAAATTTTATGTGAATAGCAATCGCATAAAGAAAATAAACATGTAAACTTCCCCGCATGAAACCTACTCTTCATGCGGGAAAGTTTTCATTTCACATCCGCGACAGTATACATGGCTATCTGCTCAAAAGAACATATGAAAAAATAAGTTCACAAACAATACAAAGTGGTTTCCATTCAACGGCTATATTTTTCAATGACCTGTCCAACGGAAATCCCCGAGGTAACAGAGAGGGAGAAAATATTAATCCTAACTTTACCCGTTTTATTTTATTACTTTGTATACCTACTCATACCAAATAAGAGGATTCTAGTAACAAGAGTAGGTATACAAATAAAATTTGAAAAACAAAATTATATAAACGATGCTGGATTCGAACCCACGACCTCCTCGGCGTTCCGTGCCGGTGCTCTAAACCACTGAGCTAACCGTTCGAGTACCGCCTCGTTATAAAATTCTGTTTGCTTTGTTCAACTCTCAGGTGGCTTCAAATTTTATTTGTGTGTTAATCCTAGAAGTGAGGGTTATAACTTTAAAAACATAACAAATTGTGAAGAGTAGGTATCCCACAAATGACAGACAGACAAACATGGTGCAACTGACTTATGGCGTAGTTTGTTGGTTGAAAATAGGATAAACGAGGTGAGTGGTTTTTTAATTTTTAACTATTTTGTCCAAAGTATGCACACGATATAACTCAAAATATAAGTAACAATAAATCACAAATATTTGACATAAACGCTGAATATCACTAAAGCATAAAAAAAGCAAAGACGTGTGTTATAAGTTTGATAAGACGACGTAAAATATCCAATTATCTACTATAAAACGAAGTACAAGAAAATCCCTGAACACTTACCACGCTGAAATAGTATTATCGTGTTAAACTTCGAGTTATCCAATGTATATTTTTTATTACGTGCTCTGCGAAAGTATCAGTAATATATAGAATGAACTTTCCATTTCCCTTCTGATACTTTTATTCCATCTGAAGGACAAAAACTCGTACGTAAAGTCACTGAAAAGATAAGATAATAAAACGCTAATTTTAAAATCAACCTTTACTATAATATCTAAGGAGTATAAAAGTTAAAGAATAAAATAATTGTGCATTAATCGAATCTGAATCAAAAACAGTCAAACAAAATAATTTAACAAGTTATTCACAAAGATTAAATTCATTTCGTTCGTTAAAACCAAAATCCAGTTATTATTATGAACCTTTTGATCCCGGCAATCCAATTATTTTGAAGGTTTAACACGGCGCCTATTGAAAACATTAATGATTTGAAAAGGCAGTTAAATTAATACAAAATGTATAATAGAGTACGTTAAAACGTTTCTGTCTTTCAATAACACAATGGCGTCTGGCCAAAAATCATAGTTTACATTTTTATATTGCTTTCACAAAATGTGTTCGTCATCGGAGCCTCGTTGGAAAGAGTTCAGTGTTTGGCTTGTCTGTTTATTTAATTATTGAGGTGGTGTTTTCGAGCTGTGTGAAAACAAAGTCTTAGATAATATAATTTTTATAAATGTCCGTTTTAATTTATGAATGCATCAATAAGAATTTATTAAATGTTTAAATTACCTAAACTACTTCATGGAAGTTTCGTCCGCATGGAATTTGAATTTCGATTATATCAGGAGAGAATTCTTTAACTTTATATATATATATATATATATATATATATATATATATATATATATATATATTCGCCACTTCATAAGGGGGTAATTAGGAGAAGTGGCAAGAAACTCAATGCCACTTTTTTAATTCAAAATTTACATTCTCATCGTTTTACAAATCATTTCAGTCACAATATAATATGTAAAGTGATGCAAAAAAATACTCAAACGTCAAATAGTCACTGCCAAGTCAAAAGAGTAAATGTAAATTAATACAAAACAGAATTTATTGCGTACAGTAGTTGCACCATCCACACACACCGTAATTAAATAAAGGTATGTATTTTGCAAGCATTTTATAAGCGATTTTAAAAAAATAATTAAAATGTTTTAAGAATCTTAAGCAGAGTTTCTGTTAACAGGATCATCCTGTCATCACAAGTAGCGCCCGATCACGAGCTTGAGGCATTGCCCTGCCATCGCCTCCCTCGACCATATTTTATGAAAGGGGACTACCCATCCCACATTGCCGCCACAAGCAGTGACATTTAAGCGAGCATGACGAAGCCTGTCACGAGAACTCAACCAAATAACAAAACAAGAATGTTCATCTACAATATATTAAGCAATACTCACTAAATACCTCTACTTACAATTGTTTGTGTATAAATATTATCGTCTAAATAGTCCTTTAAATTATAATACGAATTCTAATTGTTATTGAGTATGAACCTGTCAGTTACTACTTACAATCACAACTTACGCCGTGGTCTATGGTATGTCACTTCTAGTAACTTCTTATTGAGGTTTCTATGGTTATGATTATAGCACTTACTTTATAGAATTTGGTTTAGTATGAATTTCTAGACCAGGATCGATAATTTTTGAAACCGAAAAAAGTAATAATAGGATGAAACCCATTGGAAAAGGAAGGAGGGTTTATCTTGATTTCCAGCAAAACTACAAGTCCTATGGAAAAATTTTTGTTTTCACACATTTTCCACATAACCTCAAAAATTATGTGAAAAATTCAAAAAACCAAGTCATTAGTTTTTTATTTTTATCTTTTACAAAAATATATTTTTTGTATTTTTTTTCACAAAAATTTGGTGAAAGTTACCTTTTTATGCCCCAAATATACTGTAATGTTATAAATATTTATATTTTCACCTTATTTTGACTCAAATATCGAAAAAGAACAATCTTATTCGCAATTGAACATTGATCCGTCAAAATGTCAGCTTTATTTAAAAAGTTTGTGTACTTTCTGTCCGTTGAAATATTTACTTTCCAATGGTGTAAAAAAAAAAACTCCAATTGTAAATGTTCGATATATTTATGCCCATCAAAAGGCATTTCATAGAGAATACATATCTGTTATTTCTTGGCAGCGAATATATCGATTAGAATTCTTTATGAAAGGGCTTAAATTTTCCGAACATTTACTATTGAATTTTTTTGACATCAGATCGCCCGTAATTTTTTTTCCTTTCATTTTTGTTTTATTCTCTTCCTATTCCAATTAATCTCATCCTACTATTTTTTTTATCACTTTTTATCATTTTCAAAGGCACTGGTCTATTCCTTCCTATCACATTTTGGTAATAATTGACGCACTTTCACACAAATTATCTAGCTCCAAACCAGGCAAAAGTCTCCACTATGGATGCTGGATATTTAATGCCAGATCATTCTGTAAAGTTTAAATTTAAATTCTAACAGTAAATATGACGTACTTAAAATAAGAATGCAATAAAAAGTCTTGTGGATGATATGAAGACAAATGAACGCTAAATGTCCACGTTTATAATCTGTATGAAGACTTCCAATTGTAAAAAGTTGCAATTTACGTAAAATGTGATAAAAAGAGTTGCAGCTGTTATAATATTGGATCATAAAGAAAATACTTCAAAGTTTAATTCCAAGTCTGGTCTGGGTTTAACTAAATTATAACTCCTAAGTAGTGACGAAACAAGTTTTAAAATTTAGCTAGCTTGCTTGTTACAAAGGTTCGACATTCTCATATAAATTTTAACGAAACACGGTGCGGGCTTTAATTTTAGTTTCGTGGTCTCAGTTAACCTTTCTACACCGAGGTCACATCTGGTCCTAGCTGCTAGCAGTCTGATAAAGAATTATTTTGTGTTATGCCGCTGGTCGCCAGACTCATTCACGTAATTAATGATGAAATGTCTGGATTTTTTGTTTTGAAACAGCTTACATACCTTAATATATCTTCAATGCTGCCAATAAAAACCATTAATAGTTAGAGGGGATGATATGCTAATTTCGGCAGGAATCAGGTGAAACAGCAGCTTCGGAACGTTCCTTGTCATAAATACGGTAGAAGACACACAATGAAGCGACGTCTCTACGCAACGCCGAGTGATCCCGCCGTCCACCTGTCCCCTACAATTCGAGCTGCCCTGTGTTACATGCGGTCAAATGGATCGAGCTGATGCGGAATTCGCGAAATTTAATCATGCATGTTCTTGATATTTTTCCTCCTCCATACTCACATTATTATTTTTTCTTAAAGGGCCAAGTTTAAAAGGCCAAGGCCATATTTAGCCGTAGTTTTTATCTCAGTGCTCAATTCATTCAATTCGTAATGGAAAAACGGCGTACGCTTAAAAACAAGACTACGGATGTGAAAGGTTTATCAAGGTGAGGTTAATAAAACGATGTATAATCATTTTTTATATTAATATAATTGATAATGTATATAGTTGTAATTGTGTATCCATTACTCTGGTAAATGATGCTCTGAGAGATCTAGGAACTCTTCTGGGAATTGATGGAATTTGTAATTGACACTGCCATAAAAATGTACATTACATGGCGATAAAAATATGTAATAAGTTACACGACCATTTCAAAGACGTGACATCTAATCAAATTAAATATAAATGAACAATATGGATAATAAATAATTGTTTTTATTCGATAAATGACTGTTTAAATTTAAGGAAAATTGACATATAAATATGAAATGAATATAACTGTTTTATTAGATTGATAATTGTATTGATTAGTTTATAATACTTATTTGTTAGGTTCAATTTTGTATTAAATAAAATTTTATACTACATATTATATTTGCATGCCTTGTAGGTACAATAAGAGAAGCTTTAATGTTAAATAAGACCGATTGTAAAATTCACCTTATTCAAATGCAAATAAATACTTAAAATATCTTTAAAAATAACGCGCTTAGAAGTTTTCATCTCAAAATCGTGGCGCTTTCATCCTGACGCGGTGGGCGGGGATGGTCTTCATCTATCACGTGAGCTCAACTCGTTCGTTGATGGCTCACATAACAAAAGTATTACTAGAATTGGAATTTTTACTCATAATCCAAAAGTGATGGAAATATATCTCTATTTCATCCTCCAATAAGCTCTCAAGCTATAGTTTTTATAACGTTTCTAATTTCAGAATTAAATAACATTAAGAGCGCTTTTGCACTACCTCCGATCCGAATCCGATCCGCATCCGTGAAAACACGGTTGTAGAACTATGTCTACAGTTGACGGATGATGAAAGCAGGAACTAGTGCGTAAACTACAATAGAAATAGTTCTACGACTACATTAGACCGTCTTTCACGGGTACGGGTCGGTCTCTGATCGGACGTAGTGCGAAAGCGCTCTATTTCAACAGCTGAATAAATAATAGAGACAAAAATACTAATACTAATAATAATAATATCATGACGCATTTAATATCTCACGTGCTTGTTTTACCAGTGGGAGGCTCCTTTGCACAGGAAGCCGGCTAGATTATGGGTACCACAACGGCGTCTATTTCTGCCATGAAGCAGTAATGGGTAAACATTACTGTGTTTCGGTCTGATGGGCGCCGTAGTTAGTGAAATTAATGGGCAAATGAGACTTAACATCTTATGTCTCAAGGTGAAGAGCGCAATGTAATGGATGTGAATGGATAGGGCGTATCAATTATCATCAGCTGAACGTCTTGCTCCTCTCGGCCCTTATTTTCATAAATAAATAAAAATATTTTTCGTGCACCCACACCGGTCGAACAGTAACGGTATTTATTTCAACCCGCTCTTTTGTGTCAGAAATAGAAGTTCTGACGGTATAGTCCCGGACAAATACTGCACATGCACTTAATGCCTCTAAAACCAATAACCGACAGAGTCAATATTTAATCTAATACATATTACAGCAGTATCTCGTGGCTTACACTGACGCTTGAAAATTGCTTTTCAAGTCCACGCCTGACGACAGTGAACCATTTACGAAAAACTTAATGAATGTCACCCTGAGTCTTCGTATCCAAGCAAATTATAGATTCAGTAGAGAAAATGTTATTTATTCTCTGTCCAAGCCATTTTAACAACCTAATAGTATTCATTTGATGAATTTTATTATGATTACATTTATCTTAAAACAAAGTCCTCCGCCGCGTCTGTCTGTCTCCGTTCGCGATAAACTCATAAACTACTGCACCGATTTTCATGCTGTTTTCATCAATGGGTAGCGTGGTTCTCAACGAAGGTGTTAGTATATAATTTATAAAGTTTTATATACATATTTGTATACATTAACGATATTTGTTGGAGATATCGGAAAAAAATAAGCTGCCTGGGAGCTTTCAACAAAAACGCTACCTTTTGAGATATTACAAAATAATTTACGGTAGTATTGTGTATCTTATATAGATCTACAGAATAAATTGCGATGGCATATGTCTATCTCTTAAGGATCACATATATATCCATTTTAATGATCAATTATAAAGCAGTAATGTAAAAGGTATTTACTCAAATACGATATTAATCCTTATCATTTCATTACTACATACTTTTTGTTCTGTTTCCGACAGATCCCACTCTTATTACTTTATTGGTTACTATTTTTGGCAAATAACGCGTTCCCCGAACAATGGAAGGAGTCCATTATTATAGGCATCCTAAAACCCAACAAACCTAAAACCAACCCTAGTAGTTACAGACGTATTGGTCTGTAACTACTAGGGTTGCTTTTTTAAGAAACTTTACGAAAGACTAATTCTCGCGCGTCTTAATCTTAACATCGCGGAACTTAACCTGATACCCGACATACAGTTCGCGTTCAGAACCGCTCACTCGTGTCCCCAGCAGGCTCACCGACTCACCGAGTACATTCTCATACGGTGTCAATTCCACGCTACCACGGCAGTCAAGGACACACATTGTTTTGATACCCGTCGAGACGTTAGTCCTCGTGCTGCAAACGTTTCACTCCACTCACACTCGCATACGGACTGACGTACACCACATATACAACCACAACCACAACTTACATACATACAAACAAACATACATTCAAACATACACACCTACATTCACACTTACATACATTACACAATACATCACCGCACTCGCCGACGAGTGTGTTCTTCTCAATTTTTCATCTTACATCTTCATCATTTCATCTTCATCACCATCTTTTCTCCTTCCCACAAGCACACAGCCGGTCTGAGGTTTGAGTCTCCTCATGAGACGCCCGCGACTGTTGTTGCGTAGTGTTTGCGGCCTCCACGGCCCACGTCCTAAGTCGCTGTAAAAGCCTTCAGGGCTGACAGCATAGAGGAGGTTTTAAGTCGGGGGTGACACCCGAGTCCGACATATGGACCCCGTTTCGGGGTCTTAAATACGTAAATGTGTTTTCGTCCTCTCCAAAAAAAAAAATTAAGCATTCATTACTTTTGATTGACCATCAAATAGGGTGAAACACTGCCCAGGTATAACTATATTTATAATACCCACTAAATAACACAAAAATTGCAGTCATAACTTTCAATGGAATAATGAATATTCATATATTTATTCATTATTACGACATAAAAATATCTTTGAATATTACCTGTAATGCGTGTTTACAAACGTATTTGATTATTGGATAAAAGAGTTTCAGAGGGAACATAATCCAATAATCCCTTAAAGAGCTTATCATCGTTGCGTCCCGATCCCATTATCTGAATTACTGATACAAATGATCGACAGTTCCTTTGGGACGTGCCAAAATGGTTAAATTAAAACGAAGTATACTTTGAGTCGTAAAATTTGTTGTGAACAAAAAGATATAAGGCTAGAAACAAGTATGTACCCGGCAGTATTCCACTTTCATCCGTAACGAAAGAGAATTCATTCGGAAGACATTCTATTAAAGATAATGTTCAACAGAATATCTGGAAGCTGTTTTTGAATTATTTCGCGTAGAATTAATATTTTCTAATACAATAATAACCATGATATTTATCTGTATCAAAGACACGCGACCGGAATGTGCCTCTTAATTATATCAAAAATATACCGACAGACCCGACAGACGTTGCCTGTACACACGTGTTATATTAATGATATTATAGTATACTTTTGGAATAATCGGAACAATTCTAGTTACTTATTAATTATAAACAATTATTTTAATTTGATTTCTGAACGACGGGGGACACTTCAAAGCAAAATCAAAATCGTTGTTTTTATTTAATTCCGAGCATTTTCATATTTATTCACCTTTTAAACCTTCTCTGGAGTTCCACAATTAATTTAAGACCAAAATTGGCCAAATTAGTTCAGCTGTTCTCGAGTTTTAGCGAGACTAACGTACAGCAATTCATTTATATATATATATAGATAGACTAGCTGTATTTATATACTACTAGCTGACCCGACAGACGCTGTCCTGTCAATAGAACCAAAAATATGATAACCTAAGTATTTAGGAATAGTGTAGTGGTAGTAAAGCTATAGGAAATCAATGACTTCATAATATATAGTAATAAAATGATATGGATTGATATAGAATTTGTGTTAACAGCTTTTACATTACCGCTTTATAATTGCCAATTGTTAAAGTATTAAAATGGATATAGTTTGTAATCCTTAAGAGATAGACATATGCCATCGCAGACTTTTCTGTAGACAGAATATATAAGATACACAATTCCATCATACATTATTTTGTTATATCTCAAAGGGTTTAGACATCGTTTTTGTTGTTCCCAGACGGCTTCTTTTTTTCCGACACCTCCAACAAATATTCAGCAAGTTGGCATACAGTTTTAATTCATTTTATTATTGGATCTGTTGTTGTTATTGCCTCACAAATATATACTTTTTAAAGTAAAAACTTATTAAGCCACGCGAAGCTCTTGTTTTAATCTCGTCCGGGCTTAGTCGGCTGGAATCGGCTAAGGTAGTGCAATCAGTTATAGCAAAGTTTACTATAGCAATTTACACAACATTATAGTATGATATTGTTAATGTTATTAAAACATTAAAAATAAGCAGTGTATTATTAAAATCGCCTTGATGAAGTTTTCACTGATGTCGTATGTATTGAGCACATATCGATTAGTCTATTAAAAAGCCTAAAAAAGCATTTATTTCTAATAATTGATACCTTTAGAATTCTTTTTGATGTCATTTCTTATATACTAGATACTACTACCGCTTCGGAAATGGCGCTCTGAGAGAAAAGAAGCGACGCAAGAAACTCTCCCAGCATTCTTTTTTTTGCGCTCTTTTCAATAAAAATATATCATTTCTATCGCTATAAAGTAATCATATTCTAGTTCCAGGCTGTCCGATCACTTAGATATTCAGCTGTGGAGTAATAGGATTTACGACAGAGCCATTTTTTAATAAAACAATATTGTAAGCTAAACGAAACTATCGTGTAGTTTACACATCATTTTTTTTAATTTCATTATAAATATATTTACACACACACACACACACATACTCACGCCTTGTTCCCGTCGGGGTAGGCAGAGACAATAGAATGCCATTTGCTTCTATCCTTACAAACCTCACGCGCTTCCTCTACATTCATTACTCTTTTCATACATGCTCGCCGGTTGCGGGTGCTTCGGACCTCTCCTTTTCTCAAAACGTCCCCAATTTGATCGACGAATGTTCTACGAGGTCTCCCGCGACCGGCTTGCCCACACACACTTGCCTTATATATTTGATGCGTCATTCTTTCTTCACTCATTCGCTCCACGTGTCCAAACCATTTAAGCATTCCTTTTTCAGTCCTTGTCACAACATCCTCTTTCAAACCACAGCGCGCTCGTATTACCGCATTCGGAATTCTATCAGTCAGTCTTACCCCACACATACTACGCAGTGATCGCATCTCAACTGCGTTAATTCTGCTTTTATGCTTCTTCTACCATACCCAACTCTCACTTCCATACATTAACGTGGCGACAAGCACTCCATTATGTACAGCCATTCGCGCTTCTATTGGCACAGTCTTACCGTTTATAAAGGCATGCAGCGCTCCATTCACACAATTTCCCGCAGTCACTCTCCTTTCAATATCACCTTCATATCTTCCGTCTCTTGTAAACATGCTACCCAAATATACGAATTCTGTTACTTGTTCTACCCTTTCATCTTCAATCGTGATAGTACACTCAGTCAACCTTTCATCCTTCTCAAATACCATCACTTTCGTCTTTCTTGCATTTACTTTCAAACCTCTCTCTTTAAAGCTCCCGTTCAAACAGTCAATCATTTGTTGCAACTCATTTACCGATGATGAAAAAATGACTTGATCATCGGCGTACAAGAGGCACTTAACACACAACCCTTCCATATTGATTCCACATTGCATTTCTCTCACATCATTCATGCATCTATCCATGAATAGGTTGAACAACCAAGGCGACGCTACACAACCCTGTCTGACACCTTTGGAGATATCAAACCAGCCCGTATAGGCACCATTAACACGAACACAGGCTTGAGAATCCCTGTACAGAGATTTCAGAGCCCTTATCAGAAAATTGTCCACCCCATACATAGATAAGACCTTCCATAATTCCTTTCTATTCACCCTATCATATGCCTTTTCCAAGTCTATGAACGCGCAATATACTTTCTGGTTTTTTTCCAGACATTTTTCAGTGATGCAGCGTAAGGAAAAGACTTGATCCGTACATCCCATTCCCTTCCGAAATCCCGCTTGCACATCCCATACCTTGTCATTAGACACATTCATTACTCTTTCAATCAATATTCTGGCATACACTTTTCCAACAACACTAAGAAGGCTGATCCCGCGATAATTTTGACATTCCTGCTGCGAGCCTTTGCCTTTATAAATTGGGACAATCACTGCCTTCGTCCAATCGTCTGGAACTTGGCCCTGTTTCCAACATAAATTAAAAAGGCGATGCAGCAGGCTCACTATTAGTCCATCGCCAGCCTTCAACATTTCAGTCGTCACTCGATCATACCCAGCAGACTTTCCCGACCTCATACCTCTTAACGCTTTCATAATTTCATCCAAACCTATTTCATCACTCGGGTCCACAAACATATCTATTATCTCTTCCTGCTCTTTTTCACTTACATCTTTCTCGTATAAGTTCTCAAAATAATTCTTCCAGCACTCTAGTATCATACTTTCTTCATGTATGACCTCACCTTGTTCATTCCTAATCAGTTTCATAGATGAATTTATATTTGTTCCCCGCGCTTCTTTCACGAGTTTCCAAAACAGTTTTATATTATCTCGGAAACTTGCGCCGAATTGTTCCTTATATTTCACCTTTTTCTCATTCCTTTTCTTCTCTATACATTCTTTAACTTTCGCTTTCACGCATCTATATTTGTCCTTGATTTCTTTAACATTATCTTCATTCATACCGCCACTCGCTCTATTTGTTGCTTCTATTGCCAAGACATCCAGCCATGCTTTTTTCTTTTCCTCAACCATTCTTCTAGTTTCATCATCCCACCAGTCGGCATTTTGGCATTTCTTGCGCCTTCTTTTACTCACACCGCATACATCATCAGCACATTTAATAATGTTGGTTTTAAATACCGACCATACATCATTCACACTTTCCTCATTAACATCACTCCAGCTTTTTTCTAGCCGTTCACTCAATTGCTTTTTATACATCTCTTTTACTTGATGATCTTTCAATCTTTCCACTTTTATACGATCTAATTCAGTAGTTGACCCTTTTGATCTATGCCGCCAGCGCTTAAACAAATCACTTATTCTGCTAATTACCAAATAGTGATCTGTGCCGACATCTGGTCCACGATAGGCTCTAGTATCCACTACTTTCATTTTTATTCTTTCATCGACTATCACAAGATCTATCATACTCCTTAACACAACATTGCCTTCCTTCTTTTGCCACGTGTACATATGTATCATCTTATGCTGAAACCACGTATTCATCACAGACAGACCCATCTCCACACATATATCTAACAAGTATACGCCGTTGTCATTCACACTCATATCCCCAAACGTCCCAAGCACATTTTCATACCCATCACGCTTCACTCCAACCCTTGCATTGAAATCTCCAAGCATGACAATACGTTCATTCAACTTACGCAATAACAAAACCTCTCTCGTTTGTTCCCAAAATTCTTCTCTTGCCGCCTTACTATGGGAAGAGTCCGGAGCGTATACACCTACCAAAAATAGAGGTGTCAGACCTACTTTCAATCGGACCCAGATAAGGCGGGGACTTACGCACTCATACTCTCGCATGCATTCTGACATTTGCTCTGAAAGAAGTATACCGACGCCTTTACTGCCATGTTCTTCATCTGGAACTCCCGACCATATTTCTGTGAACGGGCCGCGCGTCAGTATCTCTTTCCCTTTACGTTTTGTCTCATTCACACACAGCACATCTAATTTTCTTTCATTCATTAACTCGTAAATTTCATCCAGTTTCTCATTCATTCCTCCTCTAACATTCAAAGTCGCAAAACGGCATTCCGATGCCCACTTTCCGCCCCGGCGAGAACAATTTGGACTTAGGTTTTGGCGTGACGTATGGCGAATATCGTCGCCGCCTACAGCTGTTAGGTTGCTCCCCCCAGAATACGAGGAGCAGCCTCGTCCTGCAGATACAGGAGGAGGAGGGGATTCTCCGGCTCTGCCGGTACCCCCCTGGGGTACAGTTACAGTATTTTTTTTCCTACAGCCATGTTCCCGACGGTAATTGTTTGTTAGGCTGTATGATGTCTTTGGGGTTTGACAGCCAGCCCCTAAGCGGCGGGACAGAATACCGGGTTTATTTCAAGTTTTCCTTCTCTAAGATCGGAGACGTTAAAAGCTTGATGATATTATGGACGTCAAAATACCTTAGTCGGCTTTTACGACGCCTCGGTAAGAGTGAGGGAGGTCTATTCTACTCTGCCGGATACCCCACGGCATATTCTACTCTGCCGGATACCCCACGGCATATATAAATATATTTATATTTACTTATATATACTTCTTATAATATATTAAGATTCGTTTGCTTATTTATGTAATATCTCGACAGTTCAGATTAGATTCTGTAATGATACAGACATGAAATGGTAATATCGTCGAATCGTAGCACGACAATCGCCCTTCACAAGTAGAGTTATCCACTTAGATATTAAGATTCGTTTGCTTATTTATGTAATATCTCGACAGTTCAGATTAGATTCTGTAATGATACAGACATGAAATGGTAATATCGTCGAATCGTAGCACGACAATCACCCTTCACAAGTAGAGTTATCCACTTAGATATTCAAATCTTGCTCGCTGAGCTCCTGTTCAATTTTCCTTGAAACTCGAGCGTAAAGACATATTCATCAAACCACAAATAAATCAGGTTTTTATATTATGATACGGCACAGTTTACATAATCTAATATTCAATTACATAATCATGTCGCGGTGTTTGTAGTTAAACTCCTACGAAACGGCTTGACCGATTCTCATGAAATTTTGAGTACATATTGGGTAGGTCTGAGAATCGGACAACATCTATTTATTTTCTATTATCTATTTTCATCCCCCTAAATGTTAAGGGTGGTCCAAGCCATTTTTTTTTTAATTTTTTGACATTTTTTTTAAATTTCTTTGATTATGAGTCAGCATTAAAAAATATATACAACTTCAAATTTTCACCCATCTACGATCAACAGTTACTTTTGTATCGCGATTTTAATATCGGCAATGCAACGTTTGCTGGGTCAACTAGTAATTTATAAAAATGATAAATAAACAACATATTACATTTGAATTTGGAATCTGTAATGTTTAAATTATGATTGTTCATTGAGTTTTATCATTTTGGTGCCTATATATTGTACAATATTTTGCGATATTAAAATTGAGTGGGGTGATAAAGAGTACTGAATCACCGTGAAAAAAAAAATGAAATTATTCGGGAATAATGTAGTCTAAAGCCATCGGAAATGTGTAATCAAGTTAATGAGTTAAAAATGAAACAAACACGTATTGCCAATTTTTTAAAGTATTAGAGGAGTATTAAAGGGTTCAGACAGCGTTTTCGAAGAGCTAAGCTAACTATATACTAAAACCTTCCTAGAGAACCACACTATCCATTGGTTCAAACAGCATGAAAATCAGTGCAGTAGTTTTTCAGTTTATCGCGAACAGACAGACAGAGGTGGCTGAGGACTTTGTTTTATAATAATATGTTATATTTACATTAATCACTATACTAATAAGAATAGATACAATAGGTAGCACGTGTCAGTGCCGGGTCAACCACGTAGCAGTTAATAATTTTTGTAAAAAAAAATGATGTGGTGTCGTGGGACACCAGGTAGGAACGAAGTTCCTTCGGCTAATGTAGAATCGACACAAATTGCAAAAAAAATCGTTCTAATATTGCTATAACCGTTATCATATATTAATATAATAATATTGATAATATATACACTACTCGCTTGTGTATGCGACTGTCGCGCCTGCGCACGTCTCATTTAACGGTTTTATTCCACGCACTTTTTTCCACGGATTTTTTCTTACGGTTTTACTATCACATTTTTTTCAGTTCGGTCGCGCAGCAAAATCCCTATCCCCTCCAAGCCTGCCGTAAGGAACTTCGTTCCAAAAATATTCTTCTAGTACAGGCGTGAACAAAAGTTTCCTTTGTTTCTTTAATAGCTCGAACTTGGAACTAACTATATTATATAAGAAGTTCTCAACCAGTATTACTATATAAAAAGTTACAAAGACTATCTACTTCAGATGGTTCTTGTGCGGATTATTGAATTTCACCAACATAAACGAGTAAAAGCCAGCTGTGTCCACTTCGTAAGTGATCTAATATTTATTTATTTGCTTATGAATGAAACAATATTAAAACAGTTTAACAGATGCATGCTATTTGGCCATTCTATTTGTTTCATATCCTTCTTCTAAGTCAAATTATTCCTTAATCTAAGTTCAACACTTTATAACGTGACCAACGCTGTTGTTATTGTGCTCTTCCAATTCCTCTTGTGTTACAACCGAGAAAGGGGTACGCGGGTATCACATAATGTCAGTATGCTCGTTTTTTTATGAAAATAAGGGACGAGACTAGCAGGACGTTCAGCTGATGGTAATAGATACGCCATTACATTACTCAGGATTCTTGATAAACCCAATAATTCTGAGCGGCACTACAATTGCGATCATCACCTTGAGACATAAGGTGTTAAGTCTCATTTGCCCAGTAATTTCACTAGCTACGGCGCTCTTCAGACCGAAACACAGTAATGTTTACACATTACTGCTTCACGGCAGAAATAGGCGCCGTGAGTCCTCCAATTTCATAAAATAATAATAATATTGTAATAAACAAAACATCACTAATTCAACTTTATAAATATGAATAAACACGTTTGCAATTTTATAGAGAATGTGTATAATAACTCTTCACAATAATTTGATAATACAAGCAATCTATTACTTGAAGTACTTATGATCAGGAAAATACAATATTTTCTGATGGTTAAATTCGGTCGCTGTTTTATTTTTCAAATAAATCATTCATTATAATGTACCGAAGCTCTGTCTCTCCAAATACAATTGATTTATTTCATGTGTCCTGGAAATATTGCGTGAAACTTGTGTAATGTTAATTCATTTGATACATTACATTGTACTCAGCTTTATATTCTAATAATTATGTTTATTTTTAATAAGATTAGAGTATGGTTATGCTGTTATTGGAACTATATTTTTGCATACGATGCTCTCATTACATATTACTTTACCTATTATCTAATATATAAAATTCTCATGTCGCGGTGTTTGTAGTTAAAACTTAAGCTCCTTCGAAACGGTTTCACTGATTCTCATGAAATTTTGAGTGCGTATTGGGTAGGTCTGAGAATCGAACAACATTTATTTTTCATCCCTCGAAATGTTAAGGGTGGTCCACGCCAAATATTTTTTTTTTTTTAATTTATTTGATTATGAGTCAACATTAAAAAATACATACAACTTCTAATTTTCACCCATCTACGATCAACAGTTACTTTTGTATCGCGATTTTAATATCGGCAATACAACGTTTGCTGGGTCAGCTATTTATAATATAATATCTGTGTACAGTCGTGCTACGTAATACAATAATCGTAATTTTAATATCAGCAATAATTGAAAAGTATGATTAAATAATTGAAAATACTTGCCAGCGATCTATGGAGCGCAGTATTATGGGAGTTAAACTAATCGATCGCATTAGAAATACGGAACTGCGCTCCAGAACTGACATTGCTGATGCTGGAGAAAAAACCGCTAGGCTAAAGTGGAACTGGACTGGGCATGTATGTCGAATGCACACAGACTGATGGTCACAGGCCGTCACGCACTGGGTGCCTCAGGACGGGCAAAGACGTCGAGGCAGACCCCTATAATAAGGCCTGGTCGGAGCGGGTACAGGGCCGCTGTAAAGAAAGTAGTGGAATCCGATAAGCTGTTAAAAAACATGATGTCTCCCGCGAAACATATACCTTACTATTGGCAGGATATAGAGTGGAATATAATATATATATATACAACGCTGTGGAATGAGGTTCCTTGTGCGGTGTTTCCGGGACGATACGACATGGGTACCTTCAAAAAAAGCGCGTACTCCTTCCTTAAAGGCCGGCAACGCTTTTGTGATTCCTCTGGTGTTGCAAGAGAATGTGGGAGGCGGTGATCACTTAACACCAGGTGACCCGTACGCTCGTTTGTCCTCCTATTCCATAAAAAAAAAGAGTTGGCGTAAACTATTCAGGAGGAATAATAAAAAGAGCTAATCCAAGGTATTCAGTGTGTGTGCTCGGTGATCACTTGAACACTACTCGTAACTTTGTAAACACGATATTTATGTGAGTGAACTCGGACACGGTTCTTAAAAAATAGAAGGAACAGTTAGAAGTATATATATTGCAGGTATTCTTTGGGGGTATTATGTTTTCTTATATATGTTAAAATTTTATTATAAATTAAAAAATATAAGTTAATAATGTTTTTATTCGAGGTGGTATTATTCGAAGTACCCACTTAAAAAATCCTTTAAACGTAACAGCGAGTCCAAA
Organism: Leptidea sinapis; assembly: GCF_905404315.1. NCBI lineage: Eukaryota > Metazoa > Arthropoda > Insecta > Lepidoptera > Pieridae > Leptidea > Leptidea sinapis. The sequence continues at coordinate 28,755,095 of NC_066312.1, read as the reverse complement.
CATTTTCAAAGTATTTCCATTTATAATTTTGTAAGTACTTCTATATCTGACAGCAACATATCAATTGTTGTCACATAGATTCCAACAAACTATATATCAAATATCTTGTTGCTGCATGACAAATTGTTACTCGTTGATAACAGCTCGGATATTAAAGCCGGCTGTCAAAGAGGATGTAAATACTAGCTGCGGTTTTAATAACATCGCATGTGACATTTACACTGCGGCGGGATAAGTTATACAAAAATGTTTACACGGCATTATTATGTTTGTGTCACTTTCCCTGTGAGTTAACAAATTTTATTAATAGCTGCTGTTAATATAATACCTTTATTAAATCCTACTAATATTATAAATGTGAAAGTTTGTATGTCTGGATGTATGTTTGAACTTCTTTAACGCAAAATCTACCGAATAGATTTTGATGAAACTTTACAATAATATAGCTTACACACCAGAATAACAAATAGGCTATAATTTATAAAACTATAGTGTGAATTATACAAAATATAAAAGAAGTGTTATTGTTACTTATGAATACAACTAGCGCCATCTCTTATCAACTAGCAAGCACAAGATCAATATAATTTATATGGCAAAACAACGTTTGCCGGGTCTACTAGCTGACCCGGCAATAATGATCCTAATAAACAAGTTATATGTGTTTATTGACAAAGCCGGTAGAAAGCTCCTCAGTGCAGGATGCTGGTTATGTGAGCAGTAGCGTATTGTTCTGCAAGCATTATTTGTATATTGGCACATATGGGCACCAAATCAAGTTGAATTACTGATTGACTGAGTCTCATAAACATAATTTATATTATTGTTTTATAACTTATAATGAGTAGGTCGGGTCACTTAATTGTCTCTTACTTGCCCCATTGATCGAACCATAAACTAGATAGTTTTGAAATATTGTTTACAATGTGTATTGCATATCTCCTACATACGTAGTTCAAATAAAGTGGAAATGCACACGCCAATTACATTCAGCGTTTTGTTTTCAATGTTTATGATGATAACATATGAATTGGTTGAATATATGAAATGAAATGTTTTATTTATTTCTCTATCCAATTAACTATATTTAAATTAAAATGAAATTTCTAAGCCACTCTGCCATACATACTACATACGTTTATTGTATGTATTTCCTAACAAGATAAATAAATAATTAAAACTTACCCTCTCAACCTCGAGAATGTTGAATAAGTTTGTATTAATAATTGATATAGAGTTGCTTTCATTTCTTTTGATTACTATATTTTATTAACTTACCCTCCTATAATATATTTAGTATTTTATAACTACAGAACAGGAAAAAGATATAAGTGATACTTACAATCTCTTTTGAGCTGGTATGAAAACTACTTTTACTGTAAACACTTTTCTATAAATAGGTACTTAAATACATAATACAAGTTCGATTGTGACTATCACACGAGGAGTCCATCACAGTTGTACAAAAATAATATTTTTTAAATTTGGCCAGAAGTGGTCAGCTTCTAAGATCTCCATATTGGTTTTAATTTGTGTTTTTAGAGGTAATACTAATGCATATTCTGATAAGATTTAACTTTTATAATATGATTCAGTCCGTTGACAAACAGATGGACAGACAACGGAGTTTTAGTAAGTTACTTTATTGGTTTATACTTTGGGTATGGTACACAAAAAAAAATTCTTGTAGCTACTTTTGCATGTATGAAATTATGTATGGTGTATATTCATAGATTATATAATTAAAACAATCACACACATTTTATAGCTTAAGGACGTACACATTAACATTACTATATTTTTATGTAAGTGCTGTATGAAAATCTCCGTTGATTACAAATTTACACTCAATTTACTATGAAAATTTTAAAATGTCTAATGAAGCAGTAATGTGTGAACATTTCTGTGTTTCGTTCTGAAGGCCGCCGTAGCTAGTGAAGTTACTGGGCAAATGGGACTTTTCATCTTATGTCTCAAGGTGACAAGCGCAATTGCAGTGTCGATAAGAATATTTCGGTTTCTTAAGAATCCTGAGCGGCACTGCTATGTTATGGGGAATGCGTATCAATTACCATCGGAAAGTCTAGCTCGTCTCATCGCTTATTGTCATAAAAAAAATATTATTTTAGATTACCATTTAAGCTCTTCAAATATTAAAAATTTTAAAGCCGCTGTAAAGTATGGATAAAACTTTACATAGCAAAATAATTAGCCGAGGGAAGCGTTTATTTGTATGGACCAAAATAATGGTACATTAAATTGAAATTCAGATTGGGAACAAACTTTGACAATTTAGATCACGGAGACACGCCGTCCACGGGATTTCTCAACCCTTCACAGTCCTAAGTTGACTTGATAGCTCGGAACGATCCATTCCAAGCAACTACAGCATTATTCTATTTAAAAACACGAATTTTTTTAATAAATAATTGAATATAATATACTGTAAAGTGGAAACAAATAAAGCTATAGCATTTTATTTAATACTAGCTGACTGAATAGACGTTGTTCTATCAATAGAAAAAAAATTATGAAGTTAATAATAAAATGATAAGGATGAATGTAGTATTTGTGTAAAGAGCTTTCCATTTACCGCTTTTAAATTGCCAATTTTTAAAGTAATCTCAAAGGACTTAGACTGCGTTTTCGTTGTAAGCGGCGGTCTATTTTTTCTGACACCTCCGACAAATATCGTTATTGTATAGAATTGAAATGTAGAGAATTAAATGAACTGTTAAAAAACGTTTGTGCGGGAAAGGTTACTATAGCATAAACGATTTTCTTAATGACACCACAGACTGGGAATGAAGCGAACACCTTCAGGCTCTTTAATTATAAATGTTTATTGTAGTAGTAGCTGTAGTTTTTGACGTTCAATATGTGATTTTTAATCCTATTTTGAATAAAAATATTTGAATTTGAATATACAGAAACTTAACAAACTATATATTAACACAAATTGGTGAAAATCGGTGTAGTTGTTTTTGGTTTTATCGCGAACAGACGCGGCGGAGGACCTTGTTTTAAAATATGTAGTGATATCTAATACTGTTAATTTAATTATATCATATCCTAATAATTTGTTGTTTTTAACTCAATACACAGCGTGTTACTACATATCGTTATATTGTTCTTTATTTCTGATTACTTACTGAATGTTATTAAACAGCTTCAACGCATACTCTGAGATCTGAGATAATAAAATTCTATGTTCTCGACACAGAATTTCCGTATCATAAAGAATTCAGACCATGCTAAATCCACCTACTTTTCGTAACACGTGCATCACATTCTTCATGTAATTTTTCAATCTAATATGCGAATGAATTAAAAATGGTACGGTTAATCCGCTAGTAACATACTTTACTTAATAAAATAATAAATATAATTAAAATTAATGTACCTCAGACTCATCATATTTGTGACTAACAATTCACTAAATATATAATTAATAAAATATTTTGATGGTTGGCTGTAGTCAGCTAACTATCTATTACTCATGTATCTATCATGAGAACTGTAATTTCTTGCAAAGCAATTTGGAAGTATGACGGAGTTCTCAAGTAGCTAACAAAAACGATACACTTTTTAACGCAATAACAGTTCTTTTTTGAAGTCATTTGATTATTCTGGAAGATCTATTTGAAATGACCATTTGCAATTGTTTTGCTGTAGTATTTTGGTTTTAATAATCCAGGTGAATGGATATTTTTGGTAAATTACTAGACACTTGCAGTCCAATATTATCGTTTACAAACATCCATAAAATATATCAACTTTAACACTTCTAAAATTGCGTGGCTGTAACTCAGAAACAGGGTAATTAATTACCTTAAATTGAGATGAATAAATGAAAGATTAACACGTCTCCTCGCTATTATGAGGGAGGATTAGATTCATGTTTAATAAAAGGAAAGTGGGATTCTAATAAATAAAGGGATAAGCCTGCTAATGATGTTGGTAACAGTTAATTAAGGCAGAACTTAGTAAAGCCTTGACTCCGACTGTTGAGTGTCTTTGTAACCTGCTTATAGGATTTCTATACCAACTTTATCTGGAGTAGCGTTTTCTTTAGATAACTTATTAAAAACAAATTTCGTTCTACCTTTTGTGAAGTAACTTTGCTAACTTAAGAGTAATATTTTCACCCTAGCTGTTCAATTGAAAACTCGTGAAAATTTGTATTCAACAATATCTGACAAGACATAGGCGTTCTATATCAATAAGCTGTTTACTTCATCCCAGCCAGATAATGGGGATTCGATAAACCTTATCATTTACAAAGAAAAAATTGCTTCAGACTTCTCATTTATTTTATTTAAAATTCACTTTAACAATCTAACACCTTAAGTAAGAACTACGATTTATTTATAATAAACTGAAATAATTGTAATATTTGGCTCATTTACATCTTCAGCAAGTATTGTATAGTAATAACAATTCTATACAAAGATGTTCTGTAAGAAGTGAACCAACGGAGTGGTAGTGATGTGAAACAAGACAAAGTCAGCACCAGCTCAAAGTCAATTCCTGCGCAGGAATCTTGGATGGCAACTTGGTTTTCAGGATTAGAACTTCCTCAAGACTTAATTGTTACCTTTAATTTCAATATCAGATTTACCACAAGAAGTCTGCAAGCAGATTTGGTAACAGCTACACTGGTGCACCTAATGGTACACCTATCCATTTTTCAAGATAAGTAACAAATTATTAAGTAAGGTTCCTAAATAGGTGAAATGGTTAAGAAAACATTATGAACTCATCTTAGTCCACTATATTATAGGTAAATTAGGAGTAATAAATACCTTTATTCTTTTTTGGTAGCTATTATTTTGATAACTTTCAATCTGGACAATATCTGAGCAAAACAGGATTGCTTCATTTAAATAGGTTTTAAGTCGGTCGCAATCCCTAAAAAAAATAAACTTAATACCTATTATAAACAGCTTAATAAGTGTAATTATTATCAACAAAGTCTGTCCGCGCGTGTCTACCCGCTTGGGTAGATTTATTCCAGGAGAATCTAATCCGCTCAAAGGCACGCATGGCGAGTGTAGGTACATACTATTACATTTAACTTGGCACCAACTTCAAACCTATCAATAGGTAGCACATGCAAATAATAGTATTTTATTAATATTAAAGGTATTAGATTTGCAGAAGAGGTATATTAAATTAAATCTTTACTTTTTTTTTATGGAAAAGGAGGACAAACGAGCGTACGGGTCACCTGTTGTTAAGTGATTACCGCCGCCCACAATCTCTTGCAACACCAGACGAATCACAGGAGCGTTGCCGGCCTTTAAGGAAGGTGTACGCGCTTCTTTTGAAGGTACCCATCTCGTATCGTTCCGGAAACACCGCACAAGGAAGTTCAGTCCACAGCTTTGTAGTACGTGGAAGAAAGCTCCTTGAATACCGCACTGTGAAAGACCGCCACACATCCAGATGGTGAGGATGATAACCTAACTTGTGGCGTGTCGTGCGAAGGTGAAATTCGGCGGCAGGAATCAGGTTAAACAGCTCTTCGGGACACTCCCCGTAATAAATGCGGTAGAAGACACACAATGAAGCGACGCCTCTACGCGACGCCAAGTGATCCAGCCGTTCACAGAGCACTGGGTCCCCGACAATTCGAGTTGCTCTGCGTTGCACGCGGTCAACTGGGTCGAGCTGATACTGGGGTGCGCCAGACCAGAGATGACAGCAAGTTATTATATACTAAGTTATTATGTACTTTTTGAAGTCGGCTTGTATTTTTTATACTTTTTAGTGTCTGTAATAGGTTGTTCTATAAATCAGGTAAACTATAACATGTCGTTTTTTTTATTGTCATATTACAAAGTATATTTTTTCAGTAGCAATGGGTATATTGAATAAATACTGTCCAGTCAGATCATAAGTGATTTCAATAAGATATTTGTTGCATTCAGACGTAAGGGTTTCATTATGACGTGTGTTATTTTGTATTCGTATATTATTAAAACACAATAAAAACTTAAGGCGTGGACTGACTAGGATTGTAAACGCTACAACCAACCCTACATTATTTGTGTTGGTCATGTGGCTAAGCTAAGCAAATGGGGATTTATTTTACTGGTTTTCTTTTGTTTATTCAAAATTTACATAATAAATTGAAAAATTGTTCGGTTTAAGTTTTAGAAAAGTACTAATTCTATTCAATTCTTTAAAAAAATAATATTTTTATCGCTTAAAATTCGGAGATTTTTGACTCCAAAATTTATTTTTGGGAAGCAACTTCCATATTTTTTATTGGATATTTCGAATTATATATAAATATTCTATTCGGTTAAAAATTATCATTAAATCCTTCTTTGTGCACTGTATTTTTTGCGTCGTAATATTTTCATTGCGTTATATTGTAATCGACTCCCTAAGAAACCGATTTTTGTTGATATTGAAGTATGACCGCGCCTTAAGTTGATTGTAAATCATTTTTGACAGAACTGGTCAATACGAATTTTGAAAATCATTTGAGCTGCTTCAGTTCAATATTTTTCATTTGAATATAAATACCTACGATTAATTCAATGCTTAACACAAGACTTAGAGGTTTTAGTTTTGATAACATCAAATAAGTAAAACAAACCAAAATTTTCTATATAGCATAACAATCAGATTATCTCGAAGAGAGCACTGAACTTTATTATTATTTAAATTGGTGTTGTAGATAGGGGATTCTGTTGAAGGCAGTTGGAATCAGACGCCGGGAAGTACTCAGCAAACTTAGATTAACGAGTTTCAAAGATTTTGTGATGTTGAAGTTTCACAAGAAATACGAAATTAAATTAATTTTATTGGCTGTATTAATGTGATTTTTAGATTTGAATAATATACTCACTTTACCCTAATATACTCTTTCTTCATTTTCCTTAGTCAAATTACTTGGATTAACAATCACATTCTCAAAGGTTTGATACGCACGCCTTTTTGAAGTGAATTAAAAAATTGCCAGTGACGTATAAAGCTAATAAATCAGCTGATGGATGACCAGTCAACTCTTTGTAGAAGAAGTGCAAAAGTGGGATGCAGAATTAAAAGTACGAAAAATTATACTTCTCGTCGACAACTGCCCTGCCCACCCGTTTATATCAAACCTTCAAAACATAGTGTTGGCATTTCTTCCTCCAAATACGACTAGTTTCTTAAAGCCAATGGACCAGAGTGTGATTAAAAGCCTCAATGGTCACTACAGAAGAAAATTATAGATAGAGCTAGTCGAATCTGAGGGTAAAACTTCAGTCAATATGCTGCATACAGTAAAATTTTTGGGAAGAATTTTTCTGGGAAAAAGTGACACCCACAACTATACACCACTGTTTTCGACATGCTGGACTTAGTACCAAATCTTCGAGTGATGAGGTGGAAAAAGATCCTGAGTTTGATAGCGACGACGACCTTCATTCTTGTGTGGATTCAAAGTTCAACATGGCAGGAAATACGGTAAATCTTCAAACCTACATCGAAGTAGACGACTGCCAAAGACAAATAATTTATAGTTACATCTCCTAAATTTTAATTACTATATGCCGGGACATATTGTATATGCGAAAATAAGCAGCTAAACAAATTTTTCGACTGAGACTGATAATTGATTATAGCTCCAAATATGGGTATTATGAATTATGATGCTTTTCACATAAATCCATAGTAAATGCATTTGAATCAAGAGTTTAAATTGTGAATGCTGTCTTAGTGGTAATTGATTTAAAAATATAATAAATCGATTTTGATGTTATTTAAGTTCGTTATATTTTGCTTTTTTTATGTTGTTGTGAACTCGTGTGGTGTTTGCTTAAACAAGATACAACAAATGTTTGAAAGGATAATACCACTAAGCTATAAAATGAGTAAGAGCAGTCTTTATGATTTTTTTATTTTGTTATGACCAAAATAAATATTAATATAGTTTGTTAGAATTAAAAAGTGACATTTTCATTAAACTAATTGAATAAATAACAAATTATAAAAAAACAATTGTAATCTTTTTTACAAAATATTGAGAAAATTATACTCTGTGCCAATAAAAAAAAGAAACATAAATATCGAAGAAATCCATCAAAATATATTAATCTGATGTGAGGAGATATCCTTAACTTATGGAATATAAAGATTAACGATGAATGTCTTACGGTCGTTACCAATATTCAGTCTATCTTTTACTTGAGATAAACTTGACTTTTCTGTCCCAATAAACTTATCGACGGTAAATCACCTTATCCGTATACGCTGTCTGTCAGTGGGACTACGTACCTATAGCTTACAAGCGATAAAAGTTTGTATAGAAATTGAAATTCACGCGTCCCAATATAAGGCGATAAGAATGACTTATAGGGTATATTGGGACAGCTTCAGATTATTGATAGCTAATTACTGACAGTAGAAGAAAGTAATTTATCTCTATCTACTGAAACGTCCGGGCAACTAGAGCGGCTTTTTTCTTTAGACAGTCAAACGTCCAGGCAACCAGAGTGGCCCAGTCGACTTGCGTATTTATTTTGTGTTATAATCTGTAGTATGAGTGAATTAGCTTGTCAAATACGATTTTTAAGACTCTATGGTAAGTAATTGTAATAGGCTTATCTTTAAATATCAAGTATCCGAGCAAAAATTAAAAGAAATAATTAATTGAAAATCGGTTTGCGGGGGGAATTGTCATTTGTTTATTTTTGTAGTGTCAAGTGTTTTGTTATTGTTTTGTTTATCATGTAAGTGTAATATTTTAATTACGTATTATATTTGTTTTATATATGAAATTAATCCTCATGATATCTAGTTTCCGATTTTATCTACAAATTTCATATAAAATTCTTCTTACGACATTAAATCGACAAGTTATAACAGTATGATCGATACTACTTTATCGATTTGGTTTAAATATCAAATTTTTATTGTAATCCAATTAATTAACAGTAAATCATTGCTTGTAATAGGGACAAAATATCATAAATATAATGTTTATAATATTCAACAATCTGGATGTATTGAGACAACCAAGTATTTCACGTTTTACTTGTGCATTCCGCAGATAAATTGTAGGTATATACTAAGAATGGGTGCTTTATTTTAGTTTAATGCAACAATCCCGTAAGTCGAAGTAATGACATATTAATATCAAAAAATAGGTTATATAGTCTATTTCAATAATAATTAAGTTTTATTAATGTGTGCGCTAATATTTTACATAAAAACTTAATATAATGAAAATGTTATCACATTTCTACCTATAATCTCGAGCTTTAACCTTTTATTTATATATAACTTGGGTTCAAAAACATAATTTATGATTTTACACGTTGATTTTCTATACTTTTAACTACGTGAATGTATTTTTTATATAGCCATAGGTGGAGTCGTTATATAATTATATCGCTTTTAATAATGATGAATCTCGCGCTCGCCGTCGGATAATCTTAATCGCGTCATCGGACGTTTCGCTACCTGCCAGCTGTCATTAATCGGACGTTGCAATAGCTATCTGCAGATAGTATATTGGGAACTGCCGTTACAGTGTTTGAATTTTGTTCCGATTAGGTCAAAAGACAATACACCAATATTAAAATGATTTTGTAACAATTAACCAATAAAAGTAATCCAAAGCCGTTATTTAAAAAAAAAAAATCAAAAATGTATGTAATAGAATTTATATTTACCATTACAAATTCTAATTAAATGAATATTATATTTCTAAGGCCGTTTTCGTATACAAATTTACCTCAGTTGTTGTTTTGTGTTATCTTTGGAAGGCGCAGCTCTTATAGCAAATTAAAAGATAACAAACGATAGATTCTACGAGGTCGGGTTACAAAAGGTTTTTGTTAATGTAATTTACTTAAAGGGTAGAATAATAATTTCATTTCAAATTAAAGCAACTCTTATTTGCCTCGAAACTTTTTTTTGATTTTGGTTAGCATGGTTTTATTTAAAAAAATAATCTCTGTTTGCATTCTAATCTTTATTATTTTTAAAAAGGACCTTGTTTTTATCCGACTTCAAAAAGGAGGAGGTTCTCAGTTATCTTTTTTATGTTTGTACACCGATTACGCTGACATTTATGATCCGATATAAGTAATTCTTATTTAGTTCGATGCGGAATAGATACCATTTGGTCCCATAAAATTTTTACATAGTTTGGCCCAGTAGTTTTCGATTTATGAACATTTTATATGAAAATTTTTGTTTACCTTGATGTAATTGTTTTTTGTATATGATTTTTTTAGTTTGCATTCAGGTTGATTATATTATTATTATAAGTAAATGACACTAAAAAGTAAAAAAATAAAAAAATTCATTTAAAAAAACCGACTTCAAAAACTGAAAAGTATAAATTAACATATTGTACGCCGTAATTGTAATTAAGGAAAATATTTGAAATACGAGAAATATGCTTTAATTAAAAGTGTATTTAAAAAATAGGCCATTGATTTGGCAATTCTTTATAGGAGGCCATTTACTTTAGGAGTACATTATGATGCAAGTGGGCTAACAGCCGTTCCCAATATTCAGTCTATCTCTTACATGAGATAAAATCTTAACCATCGTTGACGTTTATGTTCCAATAAACTAATCGACGGTAACTTACCTTATCCGTGCACGCTGTCTGTCAATGGGACGACGTATACCTTACCAGCGATAGAAGTTTGTATGGAAATTTAAATAAATTTAAATATAAGGCGATAAGAATGGCTTATCGGGTATATTGGGACAGCTTCAGATTATTGACAGCTAATTAGTGACAGTATGAGATAGTAAGTTATCTCTATCTATTGATTGGGAACGGCTGTAAGTTGCTCATTATACACGAGGCTGTGGGTTGCAGTCTGAGCGGTAGGCGACGGCGTAAAGTTGAGTGTCTAGTGCGTAAGTTGCTCACGAGTTTTATTCGCACTTTTTCAACACACTTGCGAGGAAAAAAACAAACAGGTATTGTGTTTATTTATCGTTTAACTATGCGAGAAATATTATCTTATGCACGCGTAAAATGTAACGAGATTGATTACATAAGCCATACAGCCTACTTCAAAATTATAAAGTTGGAAGATAGTCGTCAAAAGTCCTTATTGAATTAGATCTGTGTTTGGGCTGATTAGAAATGAAACAAATATTACGTTGATTGGTATGTACTTGCAAAATAATTTTTAAGTCAGGCACTTTGTTTATATGTAGATATAATATATTTATGAAATCGTTTTTTTTTATAAAAACAGCTTTTTTATAATAACAGTAAAATATATGAAATTTGTTGTTTGACTAGAAGATATTCATACTTTCTTAGTATTATTTTATGTAATTGTTTGCAAATTTTTTCAAATAGCATTAGATTCTGATTAAATAATGAACTGTTAATTATTATAAAAATTAGGTACAGACGTATCAATGCTGTTAAATACTTATACATCACCAGTGGGAGGCTCCTTTGCACAGGATGCCGACTAGATTATGGGTACCACAACGGCGCCTATTTCTGTCGTGATGCAGAAATGTGCAAACACTACTGTGTTTAGATCTGAAGGGCGCCGTAGCCAGTGAAATTACTGGGCAAATGAGACTTTTCATCTTGTGTCTCAAGGTGACGAGCGAAATTGTAGTGCCGCTCAGAATTTTTAGGTTTTTCAATAATCCTGAGCGGCACTGCATTGTAATGGGCAGGGCGTATTAATTACCATCCGCTAAACGCCCTGTTCGTCTCGTCCTTCATTTTCATAAGAAACAGACTTAAAGGTACGGCATGCAAAAAATAGAAGCTGCAAGAAAGCTGAAGTAGTTACACTAACTTACATTAGGTGCTAGAAATATAATTTAAATACGAATTTCATAGTATTTTGTATGGTGGTGGATTTAAATTATTACCGTTCTGCCTATTCTAGAAGAGACATAAAAGTGTGAATCGTTCGTGTTTGCCGTTCATACAATAATTTCAAAATTCATTTTTAAAGTGAAACTTTTATTACATCGTTTCAAACTTTTTCGCCTGTGTGTTGCATTTCGCGTGACGGTCGGGCGGCGCCTATAGTTCAAAAAGAAAAGAAAGTTAGAAAGAAACCCTTTCAAATAGAGTAACATACTTAATCATATTAATTATTGCACTGTTTGTTTTATAAATTAGACACAGACGTATGCTGTTAAATACTTATACATAAAAGTTAATTATTACTCTCATTTCGACATGATGACGATGTCTGTGTACGCTTTAGAATGGAACCTCTGTTTATACGGCGGAAAAAAAGCGATTTACTGTTACTCCATATGTTATGGAATAACCTTATAGACTGTTCGGAATTATTAGAATCTATATATCTAAGCGTACCGGACTACAGAACCCGTCACACTTCCTTGTTTCAAGTCCCCCAAGTAACTACAAATTATGCCCAGAACAATATTTTAAAACGTATACCATACTTATATAATACCGAGTACGCAGGTACTGACATTTTTGCGACGTCTAAGCAACGCTTTTTATACGAAATCTCAATACTTAAAACACACAAAAATAAAATTGTATAACATAAACACGAAAACACTCAATCACCTACACCCTCACTCACCTACACTATACACACACACACACACATGTGTGTACACACCTCTTAAATAATATTATTATTCACGTATGTAATAATATTAGCATTAAATAACAGATGTATACCTATTAAAGTTTTGTAACTATTATTCTTAATCCTAAATTGGCATATTTGTAAAATTATTTGTAAGTCTATTGTAATGGTATATAAAGCTGTTGGATTATTAGGAAATAAATAAATAAATAAAATAAATAATAATTAATTCAAACGTAGCAGTTAAATATCATAATAAAAAAGTACTCGTATGTGTCTGTCTCTATATATAATTAGACTGCCTTAAGACAGGTATTTATTACACGCCATTTTATGGCATCACCTGTGTGTTTTTGTTTGTAACTGACTGACTTTTTGCGCGTTTTTTTTTCACTTTATTTTTTTTAAATTCGTATCGAGGACCGATGACAATAAAATAATCTGATAAAATTATTCTATAATTCAATTTGCAAAATAAGATTTTTGTTAATTTATATAATTTTTTCATCTATCGTCCGCCTATGAGGCGGAATTGATGTTCATTTTATATATCAACCATTATCTTTTCAAACAAAGCGTGTTTTTTACGTTTTTTTAAACTACTTTTATTCATTTTACTCTGAGTTTGTTGTAACAGTCGACGTCTTGTCTCAGACAGTTTGAAAGTTACAAATCCCACAGTGACGTTGTGAGGCGATAATGAAGACGTTACCTATTAATGGCTACCCCAAGTAATTATCTTTATGACAGAAGGGTGCGTTGATGAGACCGCTTAAGTCTGTAATGTTCCATTAACGGCCGTTCCCAATATTTAGTCTCTCTCTTACTTGAGATAAAAATCGTAACTATCGTTGACTTTTTTGTCCCAATAAACATATCGACGGTAACTTACCTTATCCGTACACGCTGTCTGTCAATACGACGACGTATAGCTTACCAGCGATAGAAATTTGTAAGTATGGAAATTGCAATTCACGCGTCCCAATATAAGGCGATAAGAATGACTTATCGGGTATATTGGGACAGCTTCAGATTATTAACAGCTAATTACTGACAGTGGGAGGTAGTAATTTATCTCTATCTGTAGATAGTATATTGCGAACGGCCGTAAGTGGTTCTTATAATATAGCATTGATCAGGTATCATTGTTTTTCTAGCAGTTCTATGAGTTTATGTTTGTATTTCAGTATGTATTGCGTTAATGAATGCTCATCTCAAAATCGGTTAAACTTATTTGATTGAACTTTTCACTGATGTATTACGCCAAGGTACCTGTGAAATTTAATAATTGTGTCATTACAATTGGTTCACAAACAAAATACCAACCTAGTGAAATTACTGGGCAAACGGGACTTAACATCTTATGTCTCAAGGTGACGAGCGCAATTGTAATTTCACTCAGAATTTTTGCGTCTTTCAAGAATCCTGAGTTTGCATTGTAATGGGCAGGGCGTATCAATTACCATCAGCTGAACGTCCGGCTCGTCTCGTCCCTTATTGCCATAAAAACGCCATTCCACCCAAATCTTAAGATGCATAAAACTGTGAACATCAAATTCAATACTCTAGTTGCCGCGGTTACGAAATAAACTCGAACAAATTAATATTATATTTCACAAACACATATACCTGATTGTTACAAGAGCGTTGCCGTCCTTATATAATGTAGAATTAACGTCCATAATATGAATTAAAAAACCGAATTCAGATTGAATATAACGGGAGAGGATAAAACCGTGGTTAAAACTGTGGTTAGTATTGCACCATCCGCGCTTCATACAAAAACAAGTAATCGTCTATAGTCGAACTGTTCCTCGCTTGTATAAATAATTTCATGCCAAGCGCTCGAACATTTGAAAACATGCCGAGTCACGCTGTGCAGGCATTTTTCCCACGTTTCAGTCTAATTACACTCGTTCTCTCAGTTATGACGTCATAAGTTTCACGTAGGAGAGGGTAAATGAGGAAAATGAGTGGAGCTTGGGAATGACTTTATATGACTGTTCGTTGGGGTTCGGTAGACGCAAATTTGTAGCTGACGTGCGGGCGTATTTGATCTATAATATAATATACGAAGATCATGTATAATGCCCATGTCGCACCTACTCCTGTAACAGTTGGGAACTGTACCCTTGAAATTGTTGACGAGTATGACTAACCTGGAAAAATAATCCAGTCGCGCAGGTCTACTCGTCGAATCCAACTCGGATGGGCAGTGTTCGAGTAGCTTCGTAAAATCATCACGTCCAAAATACTACAGTGCCTGAATTGAACGTCGCTAATTATGGGTCTTATGAGAAAGCTCATTGTCGCTCAGAGGGCAATGGAGAGGGTCATGCTCAGAGTTTCCCTGCGAGATCGCATCAGAAATGAGGAGATCCGTAAGAGAAGCAAGTCACCGACGTAGCCCACATGGTTGCGAAACTGAAGTGGCAGTGGGCACTGCACATAGATAGATGGTCGTTGGGGCAGTAAAGTCCTCGAATGGCGACCACGTACCGGAAGACGTAGTGTTTGTAGGCCCCCATAAGAAGGACCAACAATCTGATCAAGATCGCCGGAAAAGCTTGGATGAGAGCATGGCAGGACAATAAGGCAATCTTTGGAGGAGGACATGGTTTATCCATTGTCATTTATCCAGCAGTCTTCAATGGCTGAAACGATGATGATGAGTGATGAGTGAGCGTATTAGTGTTTAGCGTCATTATCGAATTTTCTAGAAACTGTGTAGCCATAATATTAACTCGATGAACCAACATAAACTTATTATGTTACTACTCGCTTAGTTTGATTAAGTAAGACTTTTATACGGCGATGTATATTAGGTACGCTAAAACCATACGAATTTTACAAGAGAAGAAGCTTAAAACAAATAATGTTACAAATGATTTGAGTTTTCTTTAGTGTTAATTCCGACAATATTTGTCTTTAAACAATTCGACACGTGTTTCGCCTCTACACGAGGCATCCTCAGGAAGTGTAGTCTCGCAAAAATCTGGCACGAGACTGATAATTGGCGAATTGTTTAAAGACAAATATTGGCGTAATTAACAGTAAAGAAAACTCAAATCATTTGTATAATCATGGATTTCCGCGAAGTAACGCCTACTTCAATAAATAAAAAAATAATGTGTTACTGAATTCAAACGATAGTAATGAAAGTTTTATGTTGTTATGGTGGTTGGTAACTTGATATTCAGACAAATAAATAAGTTAAAGTTATACTTGCAATTATGGCAGTGCGGTTAGAAAAAAAATAAAACTACTGCCTTTCACGAACAGTTTTGATCGTCTATTGATATAAAGGCGTTGCGTCATTTATTTAGTGTTTATTTGCAAGCAGTACTGTCGCACCTGTGATAGTCACAGGTGCGACAGTACTGCTTGAATCCTGACTGCTTACAGATAGGAATAAAGTGTGATTGAAAAATAATGATTAGGGATGACATTTTATATTCTTTGTTTTAACACTATTGGTTCCCCATAAAATATAACCATTGCTTTTAATAAATTTACATTTGTAAGTCATAATATATAAAATGACTAGCTGACCCGGCAAACGTTGTTTTGCCATTTGAATTATTTTTAGAAGTAGACCGTTTCTGGGACATTGTTTTATTTTTTTTTAAATAAACGTAGCCTAAGGAGTAACCTTATTACATCAGCTACCTGTCAATAAAAGCCGCCGGATTAGATGGAACAAACAGGCAGACAGACAAAAATTGTAAAAAATGTTATTTTAGTGCATATACGGTACGTATATGTATTCATAATATACATTTAGTAAAAAACGGTTATTTCAATATTACAAACATACACTCCAATTTTATTTCAATATATAGATAATTCACACAATATTTTTATAAATTATAGCCTATATGTTATTCTGTTGTGTAAGCTATATTATTGCAAAGTTTCATCAAAATTCATTCAGTAGTCTTTGCGTTAAAGAAGTTCAAACATACATCCAGACATACAAACTTTCACATTTATAATATTAATAGGATTAATCTGGAGGTGACCCGGAAAATCAAAAGATCCATCGACCTAGTTTATAAGCGGGATAAATCTGCTGGTGATTAAATACCCTCAATGACCCAATGGGTGGACTGGATTCCAAAAGGTCACAGATAACTGTTAGTGGAATGCAAACTCGGTTCTATATGAGTTGTTACGTCGAACATAGTCTAATCAAAACATGCTAAGACTTTTATTACTTGAAGGTTAACCTCAGGAGTACACACTAAATCGTCTTATACCATGAATGTGCTATGAGCGTATTAGGTTTTTTTTATAGAAAAGAGGAGAACAAACGAGCATACATATGGATCACATTCATATTTAATACATATGTTCTAGGCAGCGGAAATGCAGCTCAAAACAACAAAAATTACTTGTGGTACTTATAAAGAAAAATAAGAGTGCAAACCTAAAATACATGAAGAGCTCTTTAAAGGATAGCCTTTGAAAGGCTGACAAAGAGAAAAATTAGAATAGGAATCAAATCCTATTGATACAAAAGACTAGAATAATAAAAGTATACTTATTCATTATTCAGCTAGTTAACAGAGAAACTGGAACTCATCAGAAGTTACCACTGACCGCTACCTTAAACCACTGGATTGGCGGCTGTCAAAGTGCTTTTGTGCCTGTTTGATATTCGTCATTTCGGCGCTGATGGCCATGTTGCTAGAGTCTGTGGTACTAAAACTAGTGATGAAAAATTCAGAATACATCGATATATGAGAGATAGAGAACTTTATTACGTTGATTCTTTTATTTCAAATAACACGGAAAACGAACGAAGTTAATTCAAAATGCAAAAATACTTCAGAGTATTGTACGTTCCTTCGCAGCCATATTTGTATTATAAGTCAAAATTAGTTCTCTAGATGTCCAGTGGTACTTTATACAGGTCAGTGGAAGTTACCAATAAGACACCTACTGTGCGTTATATATAATCTGACTGAATGACTTTGAATTGTTAAACATATTTCGGAAATAATGGTATCAACAACAGTAATCCTCACTTTTCACAGTTATGGCGTATTGATAAGTAATATCGTCCTATACTACAAGTATAGCGAAAACGTGTCATGTGTGGTCTCTCTCATCGTATGAAAGGGCTAAATCGGCACAAGCTTGAACAGATTTTAATGGGGATCACTTCATGGAGTGCAGTTTAGTCCAACTTGGGGACAACAACAAATTATCAAATACCAATATTTATTTTGTATGGACATATTTTCTATGGGAGAATTTTATGACGCACGGTCATTCTGTGAAACAATTTCATTATAACTTACTAACAACGCGGTGATCACTTAACACCAGGTGACCCGTACGCTCGTTTGTCCTCCTTTTCCATAAAGAAAAATTAAAAATTTTCTTCCATGTACTACTGTTGAATGAGCTTCCTTGTGCGGTGTTTCCAGGACGAAACGACATGGGTACCGTCAAAAAAGCGCATACACCTTCCTTAAAGCCTGGCAACGCTCCTGTGATTCCTCTGGTGTTGCAAGAGAATCTAAGGCGGTGATCACTTAACACCAGGTACGCTCGTTTGTCCTGATTTTCACAAAAAAAAATCGGTATCTTTTGTTGGGCCTGTATTGTAATTAAAGTATTTTATATGCATTATACAAATATTGGTAGTCATGGTCACTAACTATGGTTTCGATGTTTATTTCATGAATGTAACAAATGGAAATAAAAATCTTTTATTTTAGTTAAATAAAGTAATGTTTCAATGTCTCAAACAGTTTAAATCTAAAAATAATTTATATGGCAAAACAACGTTTACCGGGTCAGATAGTCTATATATATAAAAATTAATTGCTGTTCGTTAGTCTCGCTAAAACTCGAGAACGGCAGGACCAATTTGGCTAATTTTGGTCTTGAATTATTTGTGGAAGTCCAGGGAAGGTTTAAAAGGTGAATAAATAGGAAAATGCTGCTAAATTAAATAAAAACAACAAATTTGTTTTTCCTTTGATGTGTCCATACATAATTTCTTTGAGAGAATTTATTGACGCACGGTTTGACAGTTCTGTTGTGAAACAATTTCATTACGACAGCAGGGTGCATATTTTACGAAATAATTTTTGATGTTATGATAATATATTATTGACAAATTCATATAAAAACATTATTTTATTTATTATATACAGTACAACGTCTGTCGGGTCAGCTAGTATTAAAATAAAATTGTAGCTTGCTTCCAACCAAGCTTACCTCAGTCACCGATAGATGGCGTTATAAAATGTCTCCGCAGAAAATAAAACGTGCTAAAATAAGTTAAGCGACATTTGCTATTAATATATTTTCCTCGGACTATTTCATATGCTTATCATACACTCTACCATATTAAATTTGTTTTTGTAGGGCGACTTATTTGCACTATGCATATAATGCTCTTATAAATCATTAAATTATTATGTTTCATTATATATTAACTTAATATAATATGTACTTATTGTTTACTAAATATTTGATGTTATTAATCTTAAAAAATAGTGTATTTTATTATTCCTTATTTGCCGTCAATAGCATAAACACAGTAAGTCGGGTTTTTGCCAAAAATGAGTTAGACTTACTGCAGAGGTTTTTCTGAGAGTTACTTGGCGAAAATACAGTATGACATCTATACTGCTTTTATGCTTAGCAGTATTTGAATATTTATAAATTGATTAATTAGTCTTAAAAGCAGTATATGGCGATAGTGTAATCTTGTTTAGTAGATGTTATAAGCATTTCCTTTAGGTTCCGTATAATAAAGACAGTAAGATACGATACTGCATTTATCTTATATAACGTGACCGGATCATACAATAAGTTCCTTATTATACCGTAAGCATGTAGCTATTCCGTATTCATGTTTATTTATTTATTTTTATTTATTTATTTGTTTTCAACACTTACATCTAGCTTTACAGGATTATTCCTAATGCGCTAGTGTAACATTCATCTTATAAAAATAAATTAACATTTAAAATGAGCATAAACTAAAAAATAACATACGGTACCTTATCTAATTATATACACTTAATCTTATATGATAAAATTAATACTAAAGAACCTTATCTAATAATTATTATGCATAACTATCATAACATATAGCCCACATTGCAATCCTTATTAGCTATACACAAATAAAATTATGAATAACACATACATACACATAGAAAAAATATAAAATTGAAATCCTTTATTTCAGATATCAGTACATATTTGTTAGTATGTTAATTCCAGTTTGTTTTCTTTGGATCCCTAAACGTGTGTATATCGTCAAGATAAACCAAGAAGTCAAATGCTATAAGCTGGTGACCCAATAACAAAATTTCATCACTGACTCGCCAGTTATTTATACGCCTGGGAATTCGAGAATTTTCTTTTAATGTTATTTTTCTCTAATAAATAATAATAGGTATGTTCTTAATAAAGATTAATGTTTTATTTACACAAAGTTATGATAGTTAATTCTCAGGGGACCTTCTGAAAGTTGACAAATGAACGTGTTACAAGAATTTTATTATCAAATTAATCACTTTACTGTGAGACTAACCTTGTTATTCAGTAAAATGGTTACTGAAAACATTTCAATGAATCATAGGTTTATAATATAAATAATGACAACTTGAACAATGGTATGAATTATGTTTATAATAAATATCTGTATGTTGGAAAAGTCTGAAACAGTACATTTTTCACAATTTACATTTCTATTGCAATGCGATAAAAGTTAAGATCTTCTTCATTCGGTTTTATCAATAATATAATTTATAATATATAATTTTCCAGTAGTTTTATTGATTTTTACTAAAAAGGTCACGAGAATTCGTCATCAAACAGCTGATATTATTTTGCGGCTATAACCAGTCTAGCGAAACTCTCTGAGAAAAAAGCAATTCACTCGATTGTATGAAACGTGCAGTCATTAACATATAGGCAGATGACGGCTATAATCTTGCAAAAAAGGAGATAACTGACCGTACGTACATCCCGTACTTGAGTTTGTTACATATTTTCATAAAATCTATTTTCTATTATTCACACCGTCCCAAAAGAAGTTTCATTTCGATAATAAGATTAAAAGACATTTAATTGTTGTCAATAATAGTCCTTAAAATGATATATGTTAAACAAGAATTACATTTAAGAACGCAATTTAAAACCACATTAAAACGAAAGAGTCTTGAGAGAAAAGCTTCAGTATTCTTAAGTCATTTGTGTTTCATTTCACAAAGTGATGCGCCCGCCATAATGTAATTGAGTCACAACAATTCTTGACTTTGCTACTTACAAGAATTAAATAAATTACTTCACATTGCGTTTTGTTGAATGTTCGTAGTCATAAAATTATAGAAGCTATTGATTTTAAGTGTATTCATTGATCAGATCAGAGATTAATCTAGAGATAGACGCGTTGAAACACAAAATAATCTTCAGCTTTATAATAATAGTTGTAATTGTATTCTTAATAGAACTGATAACTCTTATTAATTACATCTTCAACAAAAGAAATTATTACTAAATCTTCACAAATATATGCAATATTATCATAATAACACTGTATACGCATATTTTTCAATACCACTTTTTTAATACATAATTTATTACCTTTTATCGCACCCTCTGCTGGGGTGTAAAAGTGACACGTGACATTATGGAGCAATGATAGTTTACCCAGGGGCCTGGAATTTCTGAAATTATCCCAAGAAGTAAGAGATTTTAGCCATTTATAAAATGGCCATTTTAACAGGAGTAATGAATTACTTCCTTAATAAATAAAATAACTACTGGAAAGCAAATTTTGAACGTTAAATCAGTATATGTTTTTTGATGTTGTTACAATAGGGTTGTATGTAATTTTTATAACCTTGAAAAAAAAATATGAATCTGAATTATATCATGACCTTTGAGTTTTATACATAGCAGTTCATATTACACTCTATTTCACAGGATGAGTAACAAAATTGACAAATTAAACAAAATTGTTGTTTTTATTCAATTTCTAGCATTTTCATATTTATTTACACCTTTTAAACCTTCTCTGGACTTCCAGAAATAATTCAAGACCAAAATTAGCCAAATCGGTCCAGCCGTTCTCGAGCTTTAGCGGGACTAACGAACAGCAATTCATTTTTATATAGATAGATTGATAAGTCAAGTCTTTCTTAACAAGGAAATTATGATAAGAATAGATTGTTAGAACTGAGGATCGATTACATTTTCAGCATTTTGAACATAATAATACGTGTACCTATTGTTACCAATTTACTCGTTTGCCCTCGAGCTCTAAGACTCAGAACAAATATTATAACAACTATCGCTTCATACGACCACACGCGAAAATGACGTAATAAGTTAGCGGATCCGAGACAGTTAGAAATAAAGTAAACGGTTGAAGTAAGTCTTAAAAATGACCACAATATTACAAGGGAGCTGGTGTGGGACGCTACTTGCGTCGACACTCTGGCTCCTTCTCATGTCCAAGTTACGTCAGCTTGTGCTGGTGCTGCTGCTTCGACTGCCGAAGACAGCAAGCGTCGCAAATATGTTGGCCTCAGTGAGTCATACATCTTTGTGCCGTTTGGTGTCGAGATACTTGGCCCGTGGGGCCCAGAGGCGCGGAGAATGTTCAAAATACTATCTTCTACTACTACGGTTACTGGAAACCCAAGCGCTGGCAGCTATTTCGGTCAACGGATCAGCCTTGCTATCCAACGCGGTAATGCTGCTAGTATTCTTGGTACGCTTCCACGTAATGATAGTTTTAATGTTATGTAGTCGTAGTATTGTAAATATTGTTATAAGATTTGTTTTATATTACCATTTATATTAGAAAATGTTCGTTGTAGAAAGGACAAGTGGTGGGAATGGTGATGGGAATCTGCTGGGGGGGTGGGTTTTCTTAATATGGTTTTAAATTAATAATCTTAATATGGCACCAGGCTACCACTGGATTCGCGTTTCACCATTACATCCAAAAATGGGAAAGTGCCATCTTTTTCTTCCTCTGTAGTAAAACCTATCTTCGGATGCATTTTGTTCAGGTGGCCCAGTAGTTTCCTTACTCCTTTTTTGGGTACTTTGGTAAACACAACGTCTACATATCTCCACCAGGTACTGGTTTTATTGGCACACGCTTCAACGCTTCTTCCTCGAAATGTTCCATAAATAGGTTGGCCACGACTGGTGCTATGGGTGGTTAGAAATAAAGTAAACGGTTGAAGTAAGTCTAAAAACTCACCACAATGTTACCATTTATATTAGAAAATGTTCTCTGTAAACAGGTCACCTAATAAATTGTATGTTCTTGAGGTTATTAGTCAGGAGTCCCTTCGACTTTTGACGCTTCTGAAATTGTATGAGTATAATTATTGTGGTCTGAAGCTCGAGTAATTCATCAGATTTAACGCTCCACTTTTATATTATACGGGTACATTTAGGATTTCATTTATGTTGTGGTATCTCTGTAGTACTTACTGTACTTCTGCTTTATTACCGTTGATAAAATTAAAAACTACAAACATCTAAAAAAACATTTAAGAAGTACAATGAAGATAAAATCACGCGTTTTAATTTCATGAAGGTTCCTGAATTCCTTTGGAAGATATCTCTGAGGATAGTAAAGCACAATGATAAAAATCTTTCAGATTAGTTCCATTTTCAACATGAAAGTAAACATTTATAGAAAAAATCATTTAGTGCAGTTGAAGTGATGAAAATTAATACAAATAGCTACAGACACTTTTTTTGATAATTTTAATGTATTTCACATAAGATATCTCTGATAATAAGAAAGCGAAGGGTATGAAAAGTCAATAAACATAGTTTAGCGATTAAAAAACAAACACATGTAAATAATTAAACTTTCGTGCGACATTATTAACTTATTTATTAATACGGATTTACTCACGTTTTATCGGTGTGGGTACCAACTAGTTTCGGACCATTCGGAAGTCCTTCATCAGGGTGAGTGTAGTGGATTCGCGATAACGTATCCCGTATCTTACTGCGTACTTGGGCTCGTAGTGCGCGTCTGGACAAGGTGAGGGGCGCGAGGTGCGCCGGTGGTGATGACGAGCACAGTAGCAGTGACAATTATTAAACAATTATTAAACTATTAAACTATTACTAAAGTAAACTATATTATTAAACTATTGCTGTTCAAGGGTGCACAAAATCTGCTCACACTGTCTACTACGTGATCATTAGCACTATTGGTCTGATTGCGAGATGCGTTTTGTAACACTGGTTTCCAAGTAGGAGGCAGAGACCAACCCTTGTCTCTGTTTAAATTAGGTTTACGGTTTTGGCTTCCCGTAGCTTGCGAGATACAAAGTTTTTATTGCGAGCTAATACTTTCACCCTATCGAACCTAATATAATGTCTCGTGCCGGAGTTTAGGGTGTGCTCTGCCGCTGTCGAGGTGTTCCTGTCTAACTTTCGTACAATGCGGATGTGATCGGTGAATCTGTTTCTTTGTGTTTCAGAGTTTTTATCTTGCGTCCCGTTTCACTCACATGGAATTTCGTAGACACTAGGGCTCTTCATAGGGTCCCGATCCTTAGGAGATCGTAGAAGACTACCAATCTGCGTCAGGGGGCGGAAAATTGTCCTAATGCTATATCTATGCCATAACAGGTGTCCAATTTGATCTGTTTAGCTGTTTGATGGTCGTGTTTGCCAATCGGTAACACTGTCGCCAGTTGTTGCCATTAGCCTCCGACACTTGCCGCACGTCAAATTCTGTCTCAATAAATTGCGAATCGCACAAACGAAGGGATTCGATTCATGAGAGTGCGTTGTACAGACGACGAGTGCGACGGATAGTGATGGGAATTTGCTTTTAGGTACTGGTGGGTATGTGTGGAATTTCTTAATACGGTATGCACCAGGCTACCACTGTATATATATGTAATGTAAAATAATTTTCTATATTTTGTGCGGATGTATGTAAGAAAGTTTGAAGGAGTATAATTAAGTATATTATTTATTATTAAAGGGCATAAAAGAGTGTTAACAATAAAGTATAAAAAATAATGCTAAAATTCGATAGTAAAATATTGTTAGTTACCAAAATATATAAATTTTGACTATTTATAATACATTAATTGTATTTTTAAAACATTTCTGAGTAACGAACCAAACAAACAACTACGGATTATTAAACAAAGTCCTCCGCTGCGTCTGTCTATCTGTCTGTTCGCGATAAACTTAAAACTCGGTGTCTTCCTGCCGCGGCCCCGCATTCGCCTCTCGCCTCCTCACGTCGTGCGTGCGACTCAAGCACATCTCACCTATAACTATGTGTATACATACCTACTACCTACTTTGGCCGACACCGACTCCAAAACTAACAAATAGAATTAGATTGTATTAAAAATAAGAGTAAGTGTGTTTAATAACTATTGATCAGTCATTTAGCCATAAAGAAAACTCCTTATATTTTATTGGTGTGGTAAAAACCTAAAATAAATCAAATTTGAACCAAAATTCACAAAATCTTGGAAGTGAGACACAAGCAATAGCATACAATCCGTATGGTCTTTTTATCAAATCAGCAGGATAATTAGTGAGTTTTATACTTCATTTCAAAGTGTATTCCTTTATCTATATCAATCACTCGGGAGTGTTAAACAGTTAATGGAATATTAACAAATCCAAAACACACATTTCAGTAAAGAGCAAGACGCTATTAGATACATTAAGTACTTGAATTCACCAAAATATTTATAGAATCGATAAAAACTTATTACAATGATTTGTTTTGACTGACTGCCGCTATTTTTATCTTTAACTATTTATGAAAAAACAAATCATTTTGAGAAAACACAAGAAATGTGTGTATTTACTAAATGTGTATAATAATGATAAATAATACAAACATTTATCCCAGCGGATACCTACTCCATAGGGAGTGCTGCTTGCGCCTCTCTCTCCCCAAGAGAAAGTTGCCTCCGATGAAGGCTTAGAGGGAATTGCCTAAAGTCCACCCCAGGTAGTGTTTAGTGGGCAGGCACTTAGGTTTTAAGTCCCACGAATTCACGAGCTCGCTCCCGTCGTTATCTCGGAGGGTAGCCATTTCCCTTTGTCTGGGCGAAAAAAAAACAACAAACTTACGATTAAAAATTAATATTGAAATTGAATTCTTATTACATATGCAGTTATACTGAAAAAAGAACTTCCGAATTATAAAGAACAAACCATTATACAGTTGAATGGCACTACTAGGATTTCTAATTGAACTGGAAAATTCTGTGAAAAAGCTTTTAAAGGAAATAAAATGCAGAAAATTTAAATGAAGCGGTTCTTGTAGAACGGTTTACACGCAGAACTTTCAGAAAGCACCACTCCATTAGTTACTTTCGTTTATTTTTCAAATGGAGACAATCTTTAAACTTTTATTTGAGATGGTAGTGTAAATGCACGATATTTTTTTTATGGAAAAGGAGGACAAACTGTCTTACGGGCCACCTAGTGTTAAGTGATCACCGCCTTCCACATTATCTTGCAACAGCAGAGGAATCACAGGAGCGTTGCCGGCCTTTAAGGAAGGTGTACGCGCTTTTTTTGAAGGTACCCATGTCGTATCGTCCCGGAAACACCGCACAAGGAAGTTCATTCTACAGCTTTGTAGTACGTGGACCGCCACAAATCCAGATGGTGGGGATATCCTAAGTTGTGGCATGTCGTGCGAAGGTGGAATTCGGGAGCTGGAATCAGGTTAAATAGCTCTTCGGAATACTCCCCGTGATAATAGATAATTTATCAATATGATAATTTATTTCATTTTCATGTCCCAGTTTGTAATACAGCATAAAATTCCTGAACTGAAGTGTAAAAGCCATCAACATTCACATCACATTACTCGCAGTAACGATGTTTCAGAACACGTTTCTCAAACACGAGTTATTTACATATCTTCTCTATAAATTTACGACTTTGGTAGGAGAGCTCCAGTATATTATTGTTGACATAATAATTATTGTTCAGTGTCTCTTGAATAATAATATTATAATTATATATATTGTTCACATGTGTTAGAGAATATAAGCGATACCTTCGAGAATGTACTTTGTAGTCATGAAGTGAAGCTGAGACCATTAATACAAAGAACCATCAAGTAATGGAATACCGTTGCTCAAACAGGGTCAATATTACGCTGTTCAGAGCCTTTTGTACAACCTCCTACAGGTGCAACCTGTGGGAGAAAAAGAAGAAGAAAAATCCTACAACGCTCTAACGGCATCCAGGTAATAAACTTTGTACATACTTTAAACGTGATTGAATTAAAATAGTAAAAGCAGTAAATAAACTACAACTGACATTATAAATAATTGTTTTATTTAAATTATAAAAATAAAAGAAAAAAGAGAACCTCTATTAAAAAAAAAGCGGCCAATTGCCAGTCGGATTTGCCCATGAAGGGTTCCGCAGCAACAAGTAACAGAATATAAAAGTTCTTGTAGTTCGTTATAACTGATCGACATTTTAAAAATAGTGTATTTTTTTCAAGTTATTGATAATACGATTTATGACGTATTAAAAAACTTACGAGATCTCGTTCAAAACAATTTTTGGGTGAAGTTTGTTTGGAACATCATATATTTTTTTAGTTTTATCATTCTCTTATAGTAGAAGTTACATGTTCAATGCTTTCAGGGTGCTCATGGGCTGCTCCGATTTTGTAGCGCATTTGGAATGGTCGCGAAAGCACGGGTCGACTGTTTTTATGCAAGTATGCGCAAAAGATGTGGATCCCTGGTAAGCAGAGTGAGGAACAGTACCAACAGCATTTGAATTCATTGAAGATGAATTCGAGCTGGTTGGACTGCAGATACGTGGGTCATTGCTGCAGTATTTCTAACGGAAGGGCGGAGCAATGACACGCATCTGTAACTTAATTAGTAATAGGTTAAATACTAAAACTGAAAATAAATGTCCTGTATGAGTCATGATACTTGAAATAAAGTTTATTATTATTATTATTTTCTTCTGAGTTATATTTAGTGGTTTATACTACACCAAAGTGGATAATAAAAAAGAAATATTAAAAACTTAGCAATAAAATACACTTATCAATTGTCGAAATTAAAACACAGAAAGTCTGTGTTCTGTGATAATCTTTCTGTGTTCGCTATCATATTGTATCAATTCACGCAGACACAGTGCGCTTGTACACGCACGCAAACACGTCTATGGAAATCGAGCTGACTTTGACGCAGCGATTAACGGCCGTTTCCAATATTCAGTCTATCTCTTACTTGAGATAAAATCGTAACTATCGTTGACTTTTCTGTCCCAATAAATTTATGGACGGTAACTCACCTTATTCGTACACGCTGTCTGTCAATGGGACGGGCGGCGTATAGCTTACCAGCGATAGAAGATTGTATGGAAATAAGTATATTGGGACAGCTTCAGATTATTGACAGCTTTATCTCTATCTGTAGATAGTATTTGGAACGACCGTTACTGATGAAGCTCAATCTAGATATTCTTATAATAAAATCTGGACATAATGGTTTTTGTCAAAATTTTTAATAAAAAAACAAAAATAACACGAATACTTTAGGGAAGGATTTTCAAACTACTTTTTTGCTCGTATATAAAATAAATAATTAATAAATAAATGACGCGACACACACTTTTAGCCCAGTTGTCACATAAATATGAAGCGACTATCGGAGACAGACAAGTATACTGACAGTAATTAAGATGTTCATATTTTATAAGTATACATAATTAATTTTAAAAGAGAGTTTTGATTTAGGTAAAGTAATAAAGTACAAAACGTGGTGTCTCTTAGACGAGTTGTTTTAAAAGAAGGCCTATTTCCCTTTCCCTTATCAATTGCTCGCCTTGTCACTTGTTCTCGTTAAAAAAATATGTAAAAGCTATAAAAATATATCATCATCTGATGATGATTCATCAGCTGGAAGATGTCCACTGCTGGACAATGACCCCCCCAAAGATTTCTACGACGATCGGTTCTGCGCTGCCCTCAACCAACTTATTCCGACGATCTTCACCAGATCGTCGGTATATCTTGTGGGGGGCCTACCAACACTGCGTCTTCCGGTACGTGTTCAAAAAATATATACTTTTTATAAAAGATGATTTAAAGCTGTACTTAAGTTACACCGAATTTAATACAAAATTGCTTATATGCACAGTGAATAAGCAATCACTAAAAAGTTATCAATATTATTTATTTAATTGTCAATTAACACACACATAAATAAAACAATAAATATAAATAATTGCAGATATGTGACAAGTCAAGCAGTTACAAGTGCATTGACCGGCGTCATTGTCACTGCGACTTGCAAAACAATAAAAGATAACAAGGATAAAGAAAACTTCACTTTTGTTTACAAGTTTTGTTTATAAGAAACTTAACGTTTGTTTACAAGTTTCAGATGAAACTATCTAGAAATATTATCATCCTACTTATATTATAAACGCGAAAGTTTGGATGTCTAGATGTATGGATATATGTTTGTTATTCTTTCACGCAAAAACTACTGAATGGATTTTAATGAAATTTTATAACAATGTAGATTATACGTCAGAATAACACATAGGCTACAATTTATAAAAATATAGTGTGCATTGTCGATAAGTGTCAGTAAGAATGAAAAAACTCACTATTAATACTCAACTATTTATTTCTTGAGTATGGTATGTATAGATGGATAATACATAATAAATATGTTTATATTAACCAGATTTAATTCTAATTTTCTATGAATATTCACAAAACGTCGAGATATTACAACAAGATCCCAGAAAATGTTCAAAACAAAAGTACTACGATATTCAAAAGAATTGTTAAAGAACGTTTGTGTGTTAAAGGTTACTATAGCATAAATGACTTTCTTGACGATTCCACAGATTGGGAATGGAAAGACCGCCCTCAGGCTATTAAATAATAAGTTTAATTGTACAACATTACTTTGTAAACATATTTATTGATGAAAAAAAAGCCCGCTGAGTGTGTTGCGCCCATTCTTCTTAGGTCTGAGGCATTCTTTTTGGAATGGGTGGTAGTTTTTGACTTTCAATAAGTGATGTCATATCCTATTTTGAATAACAATATTTGAATTTGATAACATTTAGGCTAGATAGCGGGCATAGTATTTTTGCTGTCATAGCGTCATTCATCTAAATAAATTTACAATTTTTTGATAACATCTTACAGAATTATTGAGAGTTGCAATAATATCTACGCAGAAAATTATTATACCCTAAATACAAATGAGTTTCGCTTTGCACCAATTAAGGTATTTTCCGAATACTCTCTTTTTAAGGAAGATTCTAAAACGTTACTATAAAAGTAGGCCAGAACATTGTTTCTTGCAATACTAAAATTCTTAATAGCTCCGGAATACATTCAAGAGAGCTATGTGTTTTCTTCCTAATTAAGAGTACTTTAACATTTTTAAGCAATGTGGAGTTATTCACGAACTAAGACTGTTAACAAAAGAACAATACAATCTTCATATTGTCGCGAAAACATTTAATATTTCAAAATGGCTAAAAGTTGTTCTATTATTTTCTGTTTATATCACAATTGTTTTGTTGTTCTTTGATTTAAGATTAACTATGACAGTATAATGAAGGCTGTTATAGAGACCTCCACTTACTATGTATTACTCTATTTATTGGACAAAATCCAAGATTAAAGGTATATTTTTAAAATATCAGAGACGGACATAGGCGAAAGTGGTTAATGAAAGTGGTGATTTATTGTTGCAGAATAACCATATGTTCAAAATTCTTATTATAATATTTTTATAAATAGATTTAAAAGTTAATATACGTAGTTCATTATTTTTCCAGGAAATAACACTTCCGTCAGTACATTAATCAGATCATTAATGTATAAAGAGCGCAGTAATAAATAAATACAAATTATCAGAACGTCAAAAAAACAATAACATTGTAAATGAGTCGATAGTCAACATGTTAATGATACAATTGCAATATAATAAATGAAATATTTTGACCGTCTTTCGAGCACTAAGCCACACTGAAGGCAGCCGCCAGTCTAGTGCGACTCTCTAAGAAAAAAGCGCTCGATTGTATGAAACGAGCAGTCATTGATAGATTGACACTTGACGGCTATATACTTGTTAAAAACGGATATAGCCGAAATCCACTACGTTTTAAGCAACTGTTCGATTTCAAACTTCGTCGCCAATCGCAATACTCAAATTACTACTATTTCAAACTTATGTCAAATCATTGCGGGTTTCATACTAAACTTACAATTTTGACTTTGGCGGCAGCCGCACATTTTGATTCACCAAACTTTTTTTAGTTATTCAAACCTCTATCGATTGCACTTTCAGCTTAGTATCATTTTATAAAAATTTTCGGTGATCACGTTCGCGAAGAAGTGGGAGAAAATTAACATTTGCAAATATATGATTATATAATAGCAATTCTTAATAGTAAGTGTTGCGAAATTTACGTAATAAATGTTGTATTAAAGAAAAGTGTGAAGTATACGGTTGAAATCCAAAAAAATTACCACATTCACATTTTTATTAGAAAATCTTCGTTGAAGATAGTTCGCTATATATATTATATCATTTTAAGCTTATTAGTCAGAAGTCCCCTGGACCTCTGGCGATTGTAGAAATGTACTCGTATTAGTGTCGACTAAAGCTGCGGTGATTCATCAGATTTACTGCTTTCTTGAAACATAATTCAGGAAAATGGCTTCAGGACTTTTGTGCACGATTTTTTTTACATAAAAGTATATTAATATGTTTTTTAGTATTCTTGCATTATCAGCATCAATCCGAAGAATTTAAAGTGAAAAATTGACGACGAAGTTTTTAAGGATCATTTGTAACGAAATATAGGAAATTCTCTCTTTTAGAAATTATAAATATAAAAAAATAGATAGTTGTAGAGACTGCCGATAAAAGTGTTAACTTAGAATTATATGCATTAAAATTCGAATATTCATTATGTTTAAAAACAATTAAATTGTTAATTAATATATAAATCAAAAACACTAATTAAAAATGCACATTATATAGGTACACATTGAACTTTTCACTAAATCCATTCAATTTCACTAATAACATGATATGCACAGCGCTAATGTTACACAAAACGGTAGCTGTATAGTCATATACTGTCTGTATAGTCACGCATCGCTCATAAAACAAATTTATGAACGATGCGTGATTCGTTTGTTAAAAAAAAATAACAAATTGCTTAGATTTGCAAGAGCAACATCTCAAGTCAATTTGCAAATATGCAAATATTGGGGTTGAGCAGGTTATCAACTGTAAAGTAGATGAAGCCACGACCTGAGAATTGAACAAAGCATACAAGGTTTATGAACTATACTTCACTTGAACCGTTTGATCAGTTGAAGTGCGCTCTCACGGAACGCTACAACTACCGGGTTCGAGTCACGCATCATTCATAAAATTGTTTTCAAATTTAATTTGTCAAAGATTTTAATAGGCAGCGTTGCTATCATTAAATCAGTTGTTCATCATGAAATCTCAATCAGAAAACTACATCATTATGGTATCAAGGGAGAAGCACCTGGAATCTTATTTGGGCAACAGGTTTCAGATGGTTGAAGTGAACAGTAAGAGATCAGCTGGATCTCCCATTACCATGGGCGTTCCACAGGGTTCGATTCTTGGGCCATTCCTATTCCTTCTATAAATAAATGATTTACCATACTTTGTACAAAATAAGCATGAGATAGTATTGTTTGCAGATGATACTTCTTTACTTTTTAAACTACATAGACAGCATACTGCTTTTGATGACGTGAACAATGCTATCTCCAAAGTAGTGGAATGGTTCACTACGAATAATCTCCTTCTTAATGAAAAAAAAAAACCAAATGTATTAAATTTTCCCTGCCTAATTTTAGACAGGTTGACACAAATATTGCAGTAAAAGACGATGAGTTGAATCCTGTAGATACAACCGTATTTTTAGGGATTATCTTAGATACCAAACTTCAGTGGGGTCCTCATATTATGAATTTGGCAAAAAAGCTTAGTTCTGCAGCATACGCAGTTAAAAAAATTCGGCAACTTACGGATGAAAATACCGCGAGGTTGGTCTACTTCTATATATAGCTATTTTCATAGTCTGATGACATATGGTATTTTACTTTGGGGACATGCTGCCGATGTTAACACCATTTTCACACTGCAGAAGCGAGCAATTCGTGCCATCTTTAAATTAGGACCAAGAGTCAAGTCACTAAGGGAAAAATTTAAGGAAATAAAAGTTTTGACTTTGACATCGCAATACATATATGAAAACCTTGTTTATGTAAAAAAATAAAATTTGTGACACTCATAATGTCAATACTAGAAATAGGGATAGGCTTGCTGTTCATGTAAGTCGACTCCAAAAAGTCACAAATTCATTCAGAGGTCTGTGTATACGTTTTTAGAATAAGGTCCCTATTGTCATTCAGAACTTACCTTTAAATGAATATAAATCAGTGCTAAAGAAAAAGTTGTGTACAAAATGGTACTATAAAATATCTGAATATCTGGATCTAAAGAACCCTTGGGACTGAGCTGCTGGGCTGTTACATGTCTGTCTTAGTTTGATAAATGTCATTATAAGTTATATGATATAAATATTAATATTGTTTCTGTTTTTTAATCAATTTTAATAATCATTATCATGAGTTATGTAATTTGAAACCAAATTGTAAGTAGAGGCTTTTAGTAAGTATTGCATAATATGTAGATGAACTTGAATTGTTTTGTTATTCGGTAGATTTCTCGTGACAGGTATCGTCATGCTCGCTTAAATGCCTCTGCTTGTGGCGGCGACGTGGGGCGGGTCGTTCCCTTCCCTAAAATATGGTCGAGGGAGGCGATGGCTGGTCCATGCGTCATGCTCGTGAACGGGTGCTACTCGTGGGGGCTGGATGATCTTGTTAGGTCTGCTTGATGTGTTTTTTTTATTATTATTATTTCCTTTAAAGTTAAAGTTATTATATATTTCATTTTATGAAATGCTTACATAATGCCTCTATTTATTTACGGTATGTGTGGATTGATGCATCTACTATACTCAATAACTCTTGTGTTTATAAGTATTAATTTAATTTTTTTTTGACTTACTCATGTAAGCCTTTAAGTTTTTTACATTTGAGTATTTTTGTTGCGTCACTTTGCATATATTGTAATTGAAATGATTTGTAAAACAACTAAAATGTAAATCTTGACTTAAAAGAGTGGCAATGAGTTTCTTGCTACTTCTTCTCATTAGGTCAACACTTTACGAAGTAGCGGTAAATTCAATAAGAAACAATATTTTTATTTTTTTTTTGACATTCATAAGTGTCATTTCTGTGACCTACATGAATAAAGTGTTTTTGAATGTGAATCTGAATTTATCACGAAATATTACGGCAATGTGGCCGATAATAACATTATTTATCCTAATTACAGACTTTATGTTACCAATTCGAGGTGAATTATACATACAAATTATTTATAAGAAGCAAAAATTAACTTAAACTAAAGTTTATTTAATAAATAAATTAAAATTTTTGTGAGAATTACATATCATCAATCATTTTCAAATTTCGTCTCATACAGATTTTTCAGATATTATCTTTCATAATAAGGATACTCTGGTGAAGGTAGTTGGTGAAATAGGTTCTTGCTGAAATTACAAGAATAACAAATTTATTACGAAAAATTACGACTGAAAATAAATATGTGGAACAACTGTTAACATTAATCAAGCTACAAACAAGATTATCAACAACAACGTTATCAATCACAAGATCACCGCGTCGACAGCAATTAATAAAATCACGCCTCACCGAACATTTTACCAGTTACCAGCCTCCTATGCACAGGATGCCGCCTAGATTATGGGTACCAGAACGGCGCCTATTGCTGCCGTGAAGCAGTAATGTATAAGCATTACTGTGATTCGGTATGAAGGGCGTCGTCCCTAATAAAATTTCTGGGAAAATGAGACATGTTGATGTGTCTCTAGGTGACGAGCACAATTGTAGCGCCGCTCAGAATTTATGTATTTTTCAAGAATCCAGAGCGACATTGAATTGTAATGGGCAGGGCGTATCAATTACCATCAACTGAAGGTCCTGCTCGTCTCGTCCCTTAGTTTCATAAAAAATTATTGTAATGAATTCCTTAGCAGCTCTACTTGTGCATGGAGAACAAGTAGTGTGACATGCATGTTATTGATTAAGGAACATTTAATCATTATATATATCTATATTACCTATATTATATTCAAGTATGAGAGTCACTCTACACTCTTGTTAAGTTAGTAGTGGTCATGATTGTCATGCACCAATAGGGGAAGTTATGACGCTAGGAGAGTTATCACTCTAGGATAGAACAGCCCATAGCAGATTTCATTATATCAGTCAATACAAAATGATCTTCGTTATATGACGTTGATTCGCGTTATATGACAATCTAGTGTCAACCACTTCCCCCTGGACAACATTGTTCCCCACAACCCAGACGACTCATCTTCAAGCAAATTTATACAGTCAAATATTGAAATTCTCCGGCGCTACCAGAATAAAGTACAAAAGACCTTGAGCAATGCGCCATGGTTCATAAGGAACACCGAAGTGCACGATAACCTGGAAATCCCATCAATC